>NC_045550.1:9536261-9740802 GCF_009769535.1 Thamnophis elegans
AAGCTAGATGGCAGCCATAATTAATAGCTGATGAGCATTCTGACCTTCTGTTTCTATCTACTTTGCCTCACAGGTAAGTTTCAGTTCACAGTAATGTAACAGCTGCTAAAGAAGGAGACAGAGATAATTTAAAAAGGCAGAAAAATAAGAAGTGTCCCTTTTCATGATGGTTATCATATCATCAATTTAAAGTATTAAGGGGCTCCTAATATAGGTTCAGGTATGCCCATCTCAAATACATCTGAATATAAAAACCCCTCCTTGTTCTGTGGAGCACAGCCAGTAGAATGATAAGTGAGACAGATTTAACATACTCCTTTCTGCAAGAGCTCCTTTCCTGTGTCTCGGTAGCTATATTAGAGGTAATCTGAGAGTCAAATATGCAGGCACCCTCAAGGCACATCATATATTTCTTCATTCTGGAGGCATTCCATAATTAAAAATGAAACCTAATTGCTCTTACTATTCATTCCTTTTCTATAATGTCAGTAAATTAGATTCTGCTCAGCAACGAAAAACCTGAAGAGCTTTTTGAAATGAAAATGTACTGTTTGATAACTTTTATTTTTAATTAGCATGATGAGAAATCAGCCCTTCCACATTCATCAGTGTTTTTACAGGATATTTGAATTTGTCACAAATAGGGTGAGAGGTAGGTATATATATATATATATATGTTGTATTTGTGCTGATAAATAAATAAAGCACAAATACAACACAAATGTAACAAAGGCAACAGTAAAAATATTGGTTTTCTGTCTGGAGGGTCTCTTGTGACGAGCCGATGGACAGAGAAAGGAAGCAGTATGCCTCCTCCCATATATGGGCATACCAGGGGTTGTGACACTAAATACATTCCTATTTTGCTGGCTCAGCTGATAAGGGAGGAGAACCTTGTGGCTTGGTGGTTAACACGGCTGCCTAATATGTAATACAGCACAGGTTCAAATCCCAGTAAGGGTATGGCTAGCTGATGAAAGATAAATAGCTTGAAATAGATCTATACTAGTCTCCCTTTATTTTATTTATCAGCACAAATACAACACAAATGTAACAAAGGCAACAGTAAAAATATTGGTTTTCTGTCTGGTTTTCTGTCTGATTAGTATCCTAAATTGTTGTTAGTGTAAATGAAGTGCGACTCTTTACCAGTGATGTCCTCTATAGTCAAACAAGAAGAAGAAGAACGACCTGTGTAGAGAGGTTACTTTGAAGAGAAATTCAAGATGTTAAGCAACGCGTATAAAAATAATTTCAGTTGTGAATTCCCCCCACCACAGAATTCCTGAGTCTTCTGATGTGATTGTTGCCATGAAACATTGTTTTTTTAAAAGAAAGTCCAATTAGTTACAGACAGAGAAAAAGAAACATTTTTTTTAAACATTTGGGGTTGAGAGTAAGACTGAAGACTGCCTTGCCAAGCAGGCAGGGATAAAAGCCTTTGTAAAAGCTCATGGAACCCCAAATCAATAAAAGCCCCCCCCAAGTCAATTATTTTAATTAAAGGCTCCTCCAAATCTTATTCCTGTGGCTGGAAAATTGATAAAGTCATCTCCATTAAGAAAGAATGTTTTTAAATGTAATGATGACATGAAATATAGGTGAAAGGGGCAGCAAGAAATAAAAAAAAATATCCATGTGTTTTCTTTGGATAAACTGCGTTGCTTAAGTCAAAATTGTTTATACGCAAAGCAGTGGCCTTGATATTGTATCCCTTTTTTCACATAAAATGAAAGTGAAGTAATTATTCCAGAAAATCCTAAACAGTCGATTTGTTTAATTTTATTTCAAAATCTGTTTACTCTAAACTTTTTTGTCAAGTAGACCTAAATTGATTAACAATAGAAATCTAAACATGGAAGTAAAACTAGTTAAAATTGTCAAATCAAAACACAGAAAAAAATAATTGGAATTATTTCCAATAATTCAATGTTTCTCTTACTGGGAAAAATAATTTATGTAAATTAATTAGTTTAAGACTTTAAGATCTACCCAGCACCTTAAGTTATACTCATTAATTAATATACAACTATTGTAGCTATTTCAATACAGAGATCATATAATCCTTCAATCTCACACAAGTTAGAAATCAAGTTCTTCTATCTTGCAAAAATTGTAAGTTCTTGACACCTTTGAAGGATAATATTGCAATAGTCAAAACACGATATGAGAAACATATTGCTCACTATAATATATTGTTCACTGTATCAAATTGGAGTGTAGTTACAATTATAGTTGGCACATATGTTGTTGTTGTGCAAATATGGTTCATGTCTCAGCCATCACCTATCAGTCGCATATAAGAGTCAAGGAACACCCACAAATTCTTTCTAGGAATGTCTACTATTCTAGTCAATTATTTCTTTGGCATTAATAAGAGACTATAACATTGAGTGTTATCAATATGCTGATGTCCCCTGTCTCCAAAATGCTGAATCGCTGTACTGAAACACATCATCCATGCAGAATATCTGGATTTAATATCAGTAAATGAAAATATATCACTGTGTTGTAGGATAATACATTCAAAAGAAGGTTTTTGGGTGACAATAATTGGCTTATTTTGTTCACGTTGACTGCAAATCAGGACTGATCTATTGCAAGGAAACAATTTCCTGTTAGTAGATTTATCAAAGTATTTGATAAATGTACATTTCAAGTATGGACAGCAAAGGTATATATCATAGTGAAGGGAGAAAAAATCCCTTATTTTCTAAATAGAAAGTCTTCTTTCTTTAAGAATTATCTGTGACCTGAAATGTGATTTTTATATTGTAAGGTCATTTTGTGATGAATTGCTTTCCCTCACGCTTATCCTCCATATAACTGAAAAATACTAGTGGTGGGTAATCTGAATTAACAATTTAAAAAAAGAATACCAACAGTAATAATGCAGCACATATTTTGCACATAATATGTCCTGATAGGTGTGGAAAAGTTGCTATTGAGCTTTTACTTATTGAGCTGTTGCTAGTTGCTAGTGAGTTGTTAATATTCATGTAGATAGTCAACACAGTTACTAAAAAAATAATTTCCAGTACTCTGATGTCCACCAGGTATATGGTATAATGCAGTGTGTGCTTATTAATAAGCAAGAATAACAATGACAAGAAAAATCATGAGGTTACACGAAAGTCTTGATGTTTATGGATGTAGTCTAGCTTCCTTGCCTTAAGAAATAATTCAATAATGAAGAGCAGAAAAGGGCAGGGTTTTTTGAAGTTTTCTTTTTCTTTTTTTTAAAATTATTTTTAGGTTTTATTCTTAGCCTTTTTATTACTAACATCAAATTGGATTTGTTTTTTTTAAACAATTTTTTATTTTATCAATTTCCTATATACATTCACAATTATATGATCTCATAACTGTTATTAATAATATGTATTTATAACAATTTTTCCCTACAGTTGACAATATACTTGAAAATTGCTTTCTTACCATCCCATAGATCCATCTTATCTTACAACCATCCTACTTCTTCTTCCCTCCCTCCCTCTTTCCTTCCCTCGTTTCTTCCCTCCTACTCTCCTTCCTTCCCTCCCTTCTTCCCCCTTTCCTCCCTCCTTTCTTCTCTCCTTCTCTCCTTCCCTCCTTCCTTTCCTCCTTCCTTCCTTCCCTCCTTTCTTCTCTCCTTCTCTCCTTCCTTTCCCCCTTCCTGT
Organism: Thamnophis elegans; assembly: GCF_009769535.1. Classification (NCBI taxonomy): domain Eukaryota; kingdom Metazoa; phylum Chordata; class Lepidosauria; order Squamata; family Natricidae; genus Thamnophis; species Thamnophis elegans. The sequence goes on from NC_045550.1 coordinate 9,539,921, forward strand.
CCTCCTTCCTTCCCCCCTTCCTTCTCTCATACATTCCCTCCTTCCTTCCCTCCTTTTTCTCTCCTTCTCTCCTTCCTTCCCTCCTTCCTTCCCTCCTTTCTTCTCTCCTTCTCTCCTTCCCTCCTTCCTTCCCTCCTTGCTTCCCTCCCTCCTTTCCTCCCTCCTTCCTACCCCCCTTTCTTCTCTTTCTTCTCTCCTTGAAGTTTTCTAATGATAGTCTCTGCAATCTAAAGGAATAGAATTAATATACTTCCTTCTTTTATGCTAGGATTCAGGAATTCCAGGTCAGCCAATGGAAAATGAGCTACAAATAATATTTGTCAGTGAACAAGACTGCTCAAGTGATTCTAATTATATTTATGGCACGAAGCAGTGCCCACTTAAGTACAAACAAAGTTCAGAACATCAATGTCACTGAAGGTGTTTTCCTGAGGACGGGGTAGAGAGGATGCCTTTGAACCTGCTGGAGACATTAAAGGGAAGGTGTCTCATGCATGCAATTATTCAGAATCTCTTCAATTGTGAACACATGCTTGCATATGGAGAAGATTACGGCTGGGCCTAACACCTGGTAAGCATGCTCCCTTGACTGCCCCCCCTTCTGTATTTGATCCCCTTCTCATGAAACTCTGAGATTCTGAAGGTCCAGTGCCAGCTGCTAAACATTCAAGGGATGGATTTGCTTAGTGATGAAGCCCAAGAAAACATGAAGGGAAAAAAAAGAAGTAGGGGGGGGGGATGGACAGAGGATGTATTATTTTAAATCTTCTCTATCAAACAGCTCTTCCTGTTCTATTTTAAAATTACATATCCATGTCTACATGTTTCAAAAATTATTGACAGGCTGCTTGAATCTTTCTCTCTCGAGACCTGGTAGAGAAACAACATCTCATATGGATCAGCATTTATTTAGATACAAGAACCTCTATCCTGGCTGTTGAGGAGCCCATTTTTTGAGAGCTAGCCTGTTGAAAGACAAATACGGGAGGGGCATGAAGTCAGTAGTAAGTGCAGAAGATTTGGAAATATTTTGGAAGAAGTAAAAGAACAATTTTGAAGAAGTAAATGGCAATTCAGTCCTGAGGAAAGAACGGATGTGAGAAAGAGGCTCAAGATAATCTCACTTTGATTCTCTTTGGTATTGGAAGGAAACTCTACAAGGCTTTCCAGATTGTTTTATAGATTTTCTTATAGCAATAAAGTGACGCTCATAGCAAAAAAATGCAGTTTCAGTAGTTCTTGTACTTTCTGATTCATGTTCTGGTCTACCTGAAAGAGCTGACTGTAAGTGAATGTGAAGCCTGATTTGCTTCTCTTTTGTTTTTTACTCTTTTCTGACAAGTTTAATTCTCTCCTCCAAACAGCTTCAAAGTAGGGTAACAACCAAACCAAATAGGGCCAAGACTTGTACATGTCTTGTGGCACATGTGGGTGGCCTAGCCATTGTCTACTAAGAAGAAGAGTCCCATGAATCATTCTGAGGGAAATCAGTATCTACATGATTACAACATGCATGTGCATTCCATATGTAGTCAGAGAAATAAATAGAAATAGATTTTTCTAAAGCTTGAAACTTAAGAAATATAAAATGATGTTGTGCAACTTGGGGTCTTAGATACATATAGAATTGTGAAAATGCTTTCACTGGGTCAAATAGATACGGGGAGGGGAATCCTTGTTGTACAAGATTTGAAGATTTTTTTTAAATTCTCATTTTCATATAAATGGAGATACAGTATTATGAATCCCCTTGATCATATTAGAAACTAACGTTTTATGTTGTTGTTGTTAATAATAATAATAATAATAATAATAATAATAATAGTTGTTGATGTTGTTGTTGATGTTGTTGTTGTTGTTGTTGTTGTTGTTGTTGTTATTATTATTATTATTATTATTATTATTATTATTATACAATTGTATCACAGCGGCCAGTTGTTTCGCCGGATTTGGCATTGCTTACTAGTCGGGCCACATCCAGGGGCCTAGGACGTCGTAACGTATTTTCGGAATATGCGTGCAGATCCAAGCAGTGCGGCTTTTTGCATTTGACAGATGGTGATTTTGTCAATTTTTAACTGTTTTAAATGTAATTCCAGTGCTTTTGGAATAGCACCCAGTGTGCCAATTACCACTGGAATTTGGTTTGCTGGTTTGTGCCATAGTCGTTATGGCACATATTATTATTATTATTATTGTACAATTGTATCACAGCGGCCAGTTGTTTCGCCGGATTTGGCTTTGGTTACTAGTCGGGCCCCACCCAGGGGCCTAGGACGTCGTAACGTATTTATTATTATTATAATATTATTATAATATATTATTATTATTATTATAGAATTGTATCACAGCAGCCAGTTGTTTCGCCGGATTTGGCATTGGTTACTAGTCGGGCCCCACCCAGGGGCCTAGGACGTCATAACGTATTTTCGTAATATGCGTGCAGATCCAAGCAGTGCGGCTTTTTGCATTTGACTGATGGTGATTTTGTCAATTTTTAACTGTTTTAAATGTAATTCCAGTGCTTTTGGTATAGCACCCAGTGTGCCAATTACCACTGGAATTATCACTGCTGGTTTGTGCCATAGTCGTTGAATTTCAATTTTTAAGTCCTGGTATCTTGCGATTTTTTCATGTTCCTTCTCGGCAACCCTGCTATCACCTGGTATTGTGATGTCTATGATTGTGACCTTATTTTTCTCAACCAGTGTGATGTCTGGTGTATTATGCGCCAGTATTTTGTCGGTTTGTATACGGAAATCCCACAAGATCTTGACCATCTGATTTTTGGTGACTTTTTCAGGCTGATGTTCCCACCAGTTTGTTGCTGTTTTAATATTAAAATTTTTGCACAAATTCCAATGGATCATTTGCGCTACTGAATTGTGCCGCAATTTATAATCAGTCTGCGTGATTTTTTTACAGCAGCTGAGTATGTGATCAACAGTTTCATCAGCTTCTTTACAAAGTCTGCATTTGGCATCATCAGAGGATTTTTCGATTTTGGTCTTAATGGCATTTGTGCGGATAGCTTGTTCTTGCGCAGCCAGGATTAGTGACTCTGTTTCTTTCTTTAATGTACCTGTTGTTAACCATAACCAAGTTTGTTCACTGTCCACTTTATCTTTTATTTTTTCCAGAAATTGGCCATGCAGTGCTTTGTTCTGCCAACTCTCCATTCTTGATTTTATCACATCTTTTCTGTATTCTTGTTTCGTCTGTTGGGCCTTCAGTAGTTTTTTGTTCTTTACTTCAATTAATAGATGTTCTTGACTTTCTTTTAAATAATCAGCCAGTGCATGTTTTTCTTATTCAACTGTTTGCTTCACTTGTAATAATCCTCTGCCACCTGATTTTCGGGGCAGGTATAATCTATCAGTATCACCACGTGGATGTAAACTGTAGTGCATTGTCATTAGTTTCCTGGTTTTTCGGTCCAAAATGTCTAAATCAGCTTGTGTCCAGTTAACTATACCAGCTGTGTATCTTATAACTGGTATTGCCCAGGTATTTATGGCCTTGATTGTATTTCCACCATTCAATTTAGATTTCAAAATTTTCCTAATTGTTGGTGTACTCTCGCCTGACAATAGTTTTTACTTCTCCATGCTTGGTGTTATCCAACTGCAGAATGCCTAAGTGTTTGTAGGCTTCATTTTCGTTGCATTTAATTAGTTGGCCATTGGGCATTTCAATTCCCTCACATGCAGTGATTTTGCCTCTTTTTATGGATACAGTAGCACATTTTTCCATGCCAAACTGCATTGAAATATCGGTGCTGAATACTTGGACTGTGTTTGTCAATGATTGGATTTCTATTTCTGACTTTCCATAAAGTTTCAAATCATCCATACATAGTAAATGTGAATTTTTTTCAGCTTCTTTGGCTGTTTGGTAGCCTAATTTCATTTTTTTTTAAGATTACTGATAATGGGATCATTGCGATGATGAAGAGAAGAGGTGAAAGTGAATCACCCTGGAAAATTCCTCGCTTGATATTAACCATTCCGTAGATCTCATTCCCTACTGCCAACTCAGTTCTCCATTGTTTCATCGCCTTTTCAGTAAAGGATGTAATATTTTTGCTAATGCCAGTTGTTTCTAAGCATTTTATGATCCAACTATGTGGCAGTGAGTCAAATGCCTTTTTGTAATCAATCCAGACCATATTCAAGTTCGTTTTTCTGTTCTTACAATTTTCTAATATCATTTTATCAATTAGGAGCTGATCTTTTGTGCCCCTGCTCCTTCTTTTGTTGCCTTTTTGCTCTACTGGCAAGATGTTGTTTGTTTCCAAATAATCCATCATGTTATCTGCAATAATGCCTATGAGTAATTTGAAGGTTGTTGGCAAGCATGTTATTGGTCTGTAGTTTTCAGGTGTTGTTCCTTTAGTTGCATCTTTCTGAATCAAGTATGTTTTTCCAGTTGTTAACCATTCATCAATTTGGCCCTTTTGTAAAATTTCATTCAGTTGCCTGAATGAAGATCTTGTGGGACTTCAGAATTCAGATTGACAGGCACTTAGCCTACAACACACCTGACATAACAATAGTTGAAAAGAAAAAAGTATGGTTCATTGACATTGCAATACCTGGTGATGCACGAATTGAAGATAAACAGCAAGAAAAAATTACAAAGTACCGGGACTTGCAAATTGAAGTTGAGCGTTGATGGAAAAAGAAATCAAGTGTTGTCCCGATTGTAATTGGAGCCCTTGGAGCAATACCCAAAGGGTTACCTCGCTATTTGGAAATTTTAAATTTATCCGACTTGAACATTCTGATCCTACAAAAAACCACACTACTTGGAACAGCTCATATCCTCCGACGTTACCTTAACAGTTCCTAGGTCTTTGGTTAGGACTCGCGCTGTTGAGCTACCAACCAGCCCCAAAGGCTGTGAATCTCACTAAAGATTAACCACATAATAATTTATTTGTTCCACTTATATTCCATTCATCTTCTTGGAGACATCTCCAGATCTCATCTGCCATGTTTTAGCCCCCAGGTTATCAACTTCATCTTTCCACAATGTGACAGCCACCTGATGTGTGATGAGTAGTTTCCTTCATTGACAATCAGCCAGAAATTCTACTATATATCTTTTTATATTCTGTCCACCTTTTTAAAGTTTGCTTCATTTTGTTTTGACTGATTGCTCTTGGCTACCTTGAACTTTGTTAAGGAAAAGGAGAAAATCAGTGATGAAGATGGAAGTGAGGATCTACACGTATGTCTTCTCATGATGCTGACAGAGAGTAATGAATCATTCTGCTGGCTCTGTGCTAAGGCAGGACTAGAACTCACGGTCTACTACTTTCTAGCCTGGTGCCTTAATCACTGCACAAAACTAGCTTCCTACATACATCTATTCAGAAGTAATTCTATAGATTTCTGTAAGTTGATTTTTACGCTAAGTAAAGCAAGGCTTTCAGATTGAATTGGGACAGAATATATTACTATTTGATGAAGAATTGTTCTCGAATTGTATTCTGTTATAAAATAAATGGCTTGTTTTAACATTCTCTTTATGAATGTTACTCCTTTGTTATGTCCTGAGGAAAGCATATCTTACTTTTCAGGTGTGGAATGATAAAACAAAAAGAAGAAAAAATGGTAAAGTGGCATTATTAGTGAGTTTCACCTCTCCTGTTGTATATTTTAGACATTACTCTACAACATGTTCACAATATTGCTGTCAAAGGTTTGGCAGGTACTTCCATATTTAGAGATATTAAGATATTGCCTGACCTTTTCACCACATTTCACTTGTATAAATATTCTGCAAAATTCATTAGTGTGTACATTTCAAGTTGATCATCTAATGCATACATGGTGACACACAGAGAAATATTTTTCAATTTTTCAATTGTACATACAGGAAATAAAAGAGATTAAATTTCTCCTGAGTGAAGGAGAAATGCTTTGGGACCAAATGCCATTTGTCTGTTAGTAGTTTATGGGAAAGGGAAATTAGAACAAATGACTACTTTTAGAAATTCTGTAACAACCATCGCAATGTTCCCTAAAGGTTTTGTTTAATTCAGCATCTAACTCTGGGCTTCACAGCTGTGATTTTTTAAAATTTCCCTCATGATATATTTCATTTTGTTGCAAAACTATTGTCAGTAACACAATGTATGTTATTTATTTGTTTATCTTAGTTTATTTATTTCAGGATTTATGCCACTTCACTCCTGTTTATAAACAGTATAAATGGGATTTAAAAGTCTAAGAAAAATATGAAATAAATTTCTTTTTATGGGTGATAAATAGAAGCTGGTATGACTTACATAACAATTCCTTCTTCCTATGAAACATTGAATATGCTGTTATAAGCAGAGACGTGCGGCAAGGTTTATGGCTGGTGAGGTGGCAATTTTTTTAGACTTGTGGACTTCAACTCCCAGAATTCCACAGCCAGGCAGGCTCAGTTCTGATTTAAAGTGACAGCATTTGTTTTTCTCCTTTGCTAAATAAGTTTCCTTCTTTCTTTTTCTTTTTTTTCTCCCTTCCCCTCCTTCCTCCCTCCCCTGTGTCTGCCTGCCTGCCTGCCTGTCTGTCTGTCTGTTTGTCTGCCTGTCTGTCTGTCTCTCTCTCTCTCACACACACAAAGTTGCACCAGGATTCAGAAAATTTAGGTTTTCCTCCTCAGCTCATGTTAGCAATACCACTAGCAGCATCTTGGCTGGCAGGTGTAAGTAGAAGTGGAAATTCATTCTACTGAAAACATTGTTTTTGCTTATGATTGGATAATTAAAATTTCAGAAGACCCAAAGGCATAGTATTAGAGTGTTACATAGTGCATAAACTAAAGAACTGTCTCAATATGCTCACAATATGCTATGTGATCAAAATGCTATATAACTACCAAAAGGACACATTTTGGCAAGCACAAATTATTACTGTTCTGTCATTCTTACTGTAACAGAATGAAAAGAGTATTATACGTTTGATAGAAAGTACTGCTACTCAATGTATTTAAATACAAAGTTTTGCCTTAACTCACCCACTTCGATTTTGCATTCGATTTCCTGAATTTCCAGTCAGAAGACAAGCCTGGTTATTGACTTTCAAAAGAATTCTACCATTTGTACTATAACAAGTGTGTTAATGTTGCTTAAGAAGATAATGGCATTTTTCTTAATGGAAAAGTGGTCTGTATCCAAAATTAGAGCTAGAAGACGCACATTCCTTTCACAGGATAAAAGATTTAAATCCATCCAAATATTTTCAAACCTTGAAAAATTGCTGTTCTGCAACTCTTAATGCCTAGACAAGGTAGTTTTTAGCTATGTGTTCAAAAAGAAGATCGCTAATACCTTGGAAAAAGATAATGATCAATAGGTCCAGAGAAAGATGCAACTTTACAACCAAGTTTCTCTAAGCATTTTAATAGCAGTAGCAATAGCAATAGCAGTTAGACTTATATACCGCTTCATAGGGCTTTCAGCCCTCTCTAAGTGGTTTACAGAGTCAGCATATCGCCCCCAACAGTCTGGGTCCTCATTTTACCCACCTCGGAAGGATGGAAGGCTGAGTCAACCTTGAGCCGGTGAGATTAGAACCGCTGAACTGCAGATAACAGTCAGCTGAAGTGGCCTGCAGTACTGCACCCTAACCACTGCGCCACCTCGGCTCTTCTGGTTGCCTCAAAGCTATTTAGAAAGGAAAATATCTTACAGAGACTTCAAAAGGAGTGGATCCATGAATTATTTTAAAATATATTCTGATGAATCTGGACATCAAATCTATCTGACTCCAACAACATCTACAAGAAGCCATTGACTTATGGCCACAACATTGAGCCAAGATTTCTGTTGCTAAGCAACACATTTGTTATGTGAATTTTGCCCCATTTTATGATCTTTCTTGCCACAATTATTAAGTGAATCATCTGCAGTTGTTAAGTTAGTAAGTGAATTTGGCTCCCCCCCCTTTGACCTTGTTTCTCAGACGGTCACAAAAGATGCTTAGGTGACCCCAGGGCACTGCAATCATCATAAATATGAGTTGGTTGCCAAGCTTTTGAATTTTGATTGCATGATTATGGGGGTGCTGCAATGGTCATAAATGGTCATAAGTGTGAAAAACAGACATAAGTTACTTTTTCCAGTGCCATTGTAACTTTGACAATCACTGAATGAACTGGTATAAGTTGAGGATTAGCTATATGTATCTGAGCAAAAATCAGCATCCACATGTCAGATACATTTATTTAACAAAGCCTAGAATGAAAGGGAGTACCTCGGAGTCATTGGCAATGTGGGAATAATGAGAAGAAATGAAGGAAACAGCTACTTAACAAAATGGGGGTTCCCAGAAAGAAGAGGTGTGACAGAATGAGTTGCAGAAACCTAAGAGGTGAGATAGATTGTGTCGAATCTGCCTAGTTGGGTTTGGCACCTCACAGGCATCCTGTCATCAAAAGCTAGAAGGAGGAAGAAAGGGAGAAGGATGAAAGGGCAATACATTCACCTTTAAAGCCCTACATGGCCTAGGACCCGAATATCTGCGAGACCGTCTCCTGCCACATACCTCCCAACGGCCAATAAGATCTCACAGGATGGGCCTTCTCCGAGTGCCGTCAACCAGACAATGCCGGCTGGCAACTCCTCGGGGGAGGTCTTTTTCTGTAGCTGCTCCAACCCTATGGAACTATCTACCCCCAGAGATCCGGACCCTTCCCACTCTCTCGGTCTTCCGAAAGGCCACTAAAACCTGGCTATTCCGGCCTGCGGCTGTTGACTTCATGAATGAGGTCCAGCCCCGCCTACACTGAATGCATGATGTGTTTCTTTTAAATTTGTTTCTTCTTCTCTATTTTTATTTTTTATTTTTTTTCTTGGAATTCTATTCTGTAAGCCGCCCGGAGTCCTTCAGGATTGGGTGGCACATAAATTCATTAAATTTCAATTTCAATTTCAAAGCTTTTTGTGTATGGGATAGAAAATTGGGAAGTAGAATGACAGGTGATAAGAGCAGCCGAATCCTGTTTGTACCAGCACCCCATGGCCAGGCACCCTGAGAAATAAGCAGCTAACCCCCAAATCAGAGGTCAAATTCAGCAGGTTCTGACTGGTTCTGGAGAACCGGTAGCAAAAAAATTTAGTGGTTAGGACAACCGGCAAATACCACCTCTGGCTGGCTCCAAAGTGGGCAGGGAATGGGGATTTTGCAATACCCTTCCCCTGCCATGCCCACCAAACCATGCCCACAGAACCGGTAGTAAAAGGTTTTGAATTTCACCACTGCCCCAAATATCTCAAGAGTTCTCAGAACATCTTGGCGCGCTCCAATTGGTTGGAAATGGACTGGTCATGGCGGGAAGGGTGGGCTGTGAGCAAATCTACACTTATTTTTGTATCTAGTGAGTATAGGAGATTTCAGAGCTGGCTTGACTTGACTGCAATCAATATCCTTAGCAAAAGAACCTTTTGCTTTAAGCAAATGGAGTCGAGTGCTTTCCTTTCCTAAGGGGTAGGATTGGGGCAGGTCTGAAAGGTTGCCTCTCTGAACCGCTGCTGTTGCTTTAAGGTAGATGGCACACCTTATGTGCATCAAAGTTCTACATCAGAGCAAGTTGTAAATCTATGAATAACAGCACAATGGAAAAAATATATTCTACTATAGTAGAGCAGGCTTTTTATCCATCTGCACTTCCTCAGGTATTTACTGCTTGTATCCACAAGATTCTAAGGCCACTATGACGTTGTTTTTTTTCATCTTCTTCCTTTCTACCACAACTAGCTATTAGAGTATGCACACTTGCCCACATATGGCTATGAATTCTTATTTATTTTGCAATTAAGAGGCAGGCAGATTTGAATCAGGTTTGATTCAAAGAGGATAATTGCTGGTACACATCTGTCTTTCCACAGAAAATTACTCAGCTTAACAGAACAGCTTTTTATGCACGCGAAAGAACAATGTATTTTGTGCAAGACAGATACACTCAGGGTTTGTTTCATTTTACTAACAAAATAAAATCTGTTTGGGGCCTGTTGATACACTTTGTTATCATACTTGCATTGGTAAATAAACTAGCTTACACTGTTGGAAATGCTGTGGTAGGTAGACCACCCATGGAAGCATATCTGAGATATGTTTGAAAAGCCCTCTAGTAATGCTAGGAATATGACTGAACTTCCTGGATGTTGGTTCCTCATTTTACAATTCCAAATACTTTTAGTCTTTGTTTACTCCATATGCTTAAGATGCATTTTCCTTATGGGCTTTGCTGAAGGTTACAGAATAACAAAGAGCTGTTTAGTATATTTTTAATTAGGCTTTAGGCATTTCTACTCAGACCTCTGTCGAACTATAGCATAGAATACTATGTATTTTTTAAAAAGACTGAAATGAACATTCATTACAAAATGGGAGTCAGAACCAAGTATAATATTTACTGTTTTTGAGTTCTCTAAGCACTGAACTCTCAAGTTCAACTATTAAAGAGGTCGTAGGTGAAGCACCTGAAGTTTTGTTCTGTTTTCTTTTGTTTTCTATAATATTTGTAGGTCAGAGTTGCACTGATGATGTTACCTGGTTTGGTAATGAAATGTCTGCAACAAAACTACCAAACTCAGTGAGCAATAGCAATAGCACTCAGACTTATATAGCAATAGCAATAGCAGTTAGACTTATACACCGGTTCATAGGGCTTTCAGCCCTCTCTAAGTGGTTTACAGAGTCAGCATATTGCCTCCAATAATCCAGGTCCTCATTTTACCCACCTCGGAAGGATGGAAGGCTGAGTCAACCCTGAGCCGGTGAGATTTGAACAGCCAAACTGCCAAACTAGCAGTCAGCTGAAGTAGCCTGCAGTACAGCACTCTAACCACTGCGCCACCTCGGCTCCTCATATACTACTTCATAGTGCTGTTACAGCCCTTTCTAAGCAGTTTACAGAGTCATCATATTGCCCCCAACAATCTGAGTCCTCATTTCACCCACCTTGAAAGGATGGAAAGCTGAGTCAACCTTGAGCTGGTGAGATTTGAACTGCAGCTAGCAGTCAGCTGAAGTAGCCTGCAGTACTTCACTCTAACCACTGCGCCACCTCGACACCCAGGCTCCCACTTTCCAATGTATTTGGAAGAGGTATTTCAAAATGGAGAGGAGTGGGAATATGCCTGCACTTTTTTCTTGATTTGTACAGCTTATTGATAATATTAGATAATATTATCTAATATCTGTAAATAATAAATCTACATCTTCTAATTTGCTTGGGCATTTCTTCAGTTTGAAAATTTCTATCTCATTTTGGTAGTTTCTAACAATACTGTATTGTGAGGCGTCTTAAACTATTAATAGTTAGGGTTTCTTTTTAGACATCCCCAAATCTCGCTTGGTTTTTCTGGTGACTCTTTCTTCTTAATCTGAGAAAAGCAATGAGAGGATAACATATCTCGTCTTCCCTTTATGTATTTAACAAGTATAGGAACTCAAATACGTTTAAGGCTACTAGGGAGATGTTTTGCAGAACAATCACACATATCTTTTGTCATCTCATAACTAAATACTTACCCTACTTCATCCTTGAGAATTTCACTGACTTTTTTCCCCTTTGTTAAAAATATAGAATTTTTTCCCCTTAAGAAACTGAAGTGGAATCGTGGAAAAAAAACCAAACAAAGTAGAAAAGTTCACCAGGACTAATCACACATTTCTAAAAATCAGTCGTTTTCAGATAATACTAGGCAGGCTGATCTAATTCATGCTTCAGTGTGTACTTACTTCAGTGGTGGGTTTCAAAAATTGTTCGAACCTACTCTGTGGTGTGGCCTCCTTTGTGGGAGTGGATTGCCACCCATGTGACCGGATGGGAGTGGCTTGCCGCCCATGTGACCGGATATGAAGATGCTGACGACACTTGTCAGAACCACCTTAAATTACCTCACACACAGCACTGGCATGCATAAGAATATGATGTCAACTTGTTTTTTAAAAGGCATCTTTGGTTTGCGTTAAAACAACTTCGACACACGCAATGTTCTGATTGCACCACAAACGTAGTAGTCATCCTTACCTTTCACAGAGGCACTGAGTTTTATAAATTTGAGCATGATAGTGTAGAATAATCATATCCAAGGACCAGTGGTGGGTTTCAAAAAATTTTGGAACCTCTTCTGTAGGTGTGGCCTGCTTTCCGGGTCCACTGGTGGAACCTCTTCTAACCGGTTCGGTAGATTTGATGAACCGGTTCTACCGAATAGGTGCGAACTGGTAGGAACCCACCTTTGCCTTACTTTCTTTGTATATATTTAGCATTGTAGAGAAAATGCTTTGGAAATTACATCAGAAGAAATAGCTTTCATGCATTAAAGCTGAATAATTAAGTCTGAACTCCTGGGAACATATTAGCTGACGCCATCATCATTTTGAAGAACTACATGAGATACATGTAAAAAAATGAGAGGTAAAGGAAGCTGTCCGTGATGCACCTGTATAGTCAGTGTACAGACATATAATTACAAGCCTGGGAAGTAAACTCATTATTAATCTCCTTAGTATGTGCTTTAGTAACCAGCAGGCTGGTTTCTAAATCTTGCCTTGGCCACAGAGCAAGCTTGATCACCTTGGACCAGTCACTCTGTCTCAGCCCTTGATGGAAAGCAATGGCATACCACTTCTGAAATTTGGGCAAGTAAACTGCAGGAATTAAGCTAACTTGAATAAAAAGTAATAAAATAAAAAAATAAAATAAAATGTATATTTATGAATCAGTAGCTTGGAGATATATCATTGGCTTATACTATACAACTGAAAGTGATTTCAAACAAAGCATTTCTAATGTTACCATATTTTTTTATACCACAGTTGTTGTTTTCATTTTTCTTGATTTAGTGGAATTTCTCTGGTTTGGGAAAAGATCCTTTGATCAGAGATGTCAAAAAATTTCTAATCGGAGAGGACAGTGGTGGTTTGGTCCCACCTAAGTGGTAAAACTATATAAATTTTACAGTGAGTATGTTTCACAATATCCATGCAATGCTAGTACTCTGTGAGCTGTACTGGTTAAGAATTGGCTTCCACTTACAATCCAGAGTCCTGCTTATCTACCTTTGCAGGACCTCCCCAGACTTGTTTTGATGAGCATGGAGTGACTAACGGTAGTTTGTGCTGGGGCGGGAGCAGGAAAAAAAGGCCTCATGGCTTCTCAAAAGCACAGCGGAGGTGGAGGCAGCAGCAGGGGTAACGCAGTGCCCAGCTGAGGTATTCCGAGTGGAGGGGGAGGCACTGCCGCCACTGCCATGGGGCCGCCAGCGGGAGCTTTGGTGGCTTCACCTCAGCTGCAGCGTTGGGCAGCAAATGTGGTGGTGCTATTGGAGGAGGAGGAGGCGGCGACAGCAGCTATTCTAGTGGCGGCAGGGGCTTGTTGCATCTTCAGCGGCAGCCCTGCCCCCTGTGAAAAAAACCGATGATGGAGCAGATCCACGCAGATGACGTCGCCGCAACATGACTGGAGGAGGAATTCTGGGAGTTGAAGTCCACAAGTCTTAAAGCTGTCAGGTTTGAAGACCCCTGGGTTTTTTTCTAAAAGGTTGGGGGTGCAAGGATCTTGTAACAACAGCTTTAAGACTTGCGTGCTTCAAATGCCAGACTTTCTGAGCCAACATTTTGGTTGCTAAGCAGGAGTGTTGTTAAGTGATACTGATATTATATAACACTTTTAATTAAGCGGGTACCTTGAATAAACATAACTTTGAGTTTCAAATAATACTGATTTCGTTGTTGTCTTAGGTGACATCTGTGAAAAAAATTCAGGTGCTCAGGCATGAAAATGTGCCGCTCAAACACTATACTTTTCTGCTCACACTGGAAAAAAAATTAGAGGGAACATTGCTTGTGGGACCCAGAAAGCATGCCATCCATGTCACTGTCCCTGCCCTCTGGAACATCTCCCAGGGATATAAATGACGTTTACTCTCCTGGGGTTCCGGAAAGGCTTTAAAACTGCCTGTGTTCCCAGGCCTGGGATTACTGTGTTTTATGCTGTATTTGTGAAGCCCTTCTCACATATTTTTAAATTTATTGTTCCGTTTGTTAGTTTTAGTCCTGTCTGTTTACATGTGTTTGTTTTAATCATTTTCTGGATTTTGTAAGCTGTCCACAGCCTAATGGAGAGGGCAACTCCAACAAATGTAATACATTTGATTTAATTAATTCAATAAAGCTTATGGCACCCAGGAAGTGTGACTTCTCGGGAACCATATCCATCAGGATGGCTGCCACCCTGATGACATTCAGCAAGTGATTAAAAAGCTGGCTATTTTCCCAGGTGAAGTAATTTTGTTGTATTAAAATTGCAATGTTAACTTTCAGGGTCATCGGGGAATCAGAAGACCTATAAAGAAATAAATAAAATAATAAATAATAAATAAAATAAACTCTGTGTATTAGAGTGTGTGACTGATTATTGGGCACTGATTTTTGGGCACTGGCAAGGAGGTGGAACCAACAGCCCACATCTTTAGGTAACCCCTGGCAAGCAAAGTTGAAGTAAATGAATTTAAAACTGATTCATTCCCTTAATTAGCAATACTGTGCTTAAATGAAGGAATTACAATTAATGTGGTTGTGATTTGATTTTTATTTTATTTTATTGCACTTCTATGCCGCCCTATTCCCAGAGGGACTCAGGGCGGCTCACAAACCAAAGTAAGGGGGGGGAATACAAATAGGAGGAAAGACAACGGACAAACAACTACAACAATTAAAAAAAAACGATCGACAACCACACAATTCGAGCAGGGGCGGGGAACTCGTCAGCTCCAGGCCTGTCGGAACAGCCAGGTTTTAAGGTCTTTGCGGAAAGCCTGAAGGGTGGTGATAGTCCGAATCTCCACGGGGAGCTTGTTCCAGAGGGCCGGAGCAGCCACAGAGAAGACCCTCCTCTGGGTGGTAGCCAGACGGCATTGGCCAGTAGATGGAATTCGGAGGAGGCCTAATCTGTGGGATCTGATAGGTCTGTTGGAGGTAATTGGCAGCAGGCGGTCTCTCAAGTACCCAGGTCCAATACCATGAAGGGCTTTATAAGTGACAACTAGCACCTTGAAGCATATCCGAAGACCAATAGGCAGCCAGTGCAGCTCGCGGAGGATAGGTGTAACGTGGGTGTACCCAAAATCGCTTGCGTGGCTGCATTCTGGACAAGCTGAAGTCTCCAAATGCTCTTCAAGGGCTGCCCCATGTAGAGCGCATTGCAGTAGTCCAGTCTTGAGGTCACAAGGGCGCAAGTGATTGATGCGAGGGCCTCCCGGATTTATTTAATTCACACATTCATTCATTCTTTCTTTCTATCAGTCTCACGTTATAATCAGAGGTGGATTCCTACTAATTCAGACCAGTTCGGCCGAATAGGTAGTAACTCAGACATGCACATGCCCAAACTGGTTCTATTGGCGGCGCCATAGGCACCACAATCTGGACATGCGCAGAAGCATTTTTTACTTCTGTGCATGTGCACATAGCGCATGCATGTGCATCTCTGAGTGAACCTGCAGTAAAAGAAGCCGCAACCTGCCCCTGGTTGTAATCCAATGATACTATGGGGAATAGAACTGGCTTTTACTGAAGAGGATTCAACAGAAGTAAGGAGGTAGGTAGGTAAGTAAAGGTGTAACTATGACACTGAATCCTTCCCTTACATTATAAATAGCAGGCTGTTGTGGCCCGGCAGGAGCCGTTGGAGCTGCCACCAGACTCCGACAGCGAGAGGTCTTATGAGTCGGCCCTGGAGGAGGTGGAGGACCCTGGACAGGGTGCCGACTCTGAGCAGAGCGAGGAGAGACTGGTTGGCCACCAGGTGGCGGCGGAGCCTTGGATCAGAGGGAGTGTTCAGGAAAACACTTGTGAGTTGTTTCAGGATGCACGTTGTCGAAGGTCTACTCGGAGGATGGAACAACTGCGTAATTATAGGAAATGATTGCGCTTAGCTGATGCTTATTAAGATCCTCTCCAGATTATAAAAGAGACTGTTTGTGCCACGCCTTCTTGCAGAAGTCAACGTTCACGTTAAGGATTAACAGGAAACAAACTTGGCAGGCTGGATTGCTGCCAGAGTTTGTTTGCATTGCTGCCAAGTTTTGTAGGACTTGCTGCCAGAGTGCTTATCTTTTTGTTTATGTGGCTTGCAGCCAACAAGAGTCTGGACTGATTAAAAGAAACATTCTCCTTTATGTTGGTTTCGGCTTTGGTTCCTGGACAGAGGAGGCGGGTCAGAACAGCAGGCTATGCCAAGTCTACTAAAGTGAAGGTCAAATGCCCTAGTTCCATCTAAGTGGTAGGGCCACTCGCCTTGGTAAGACCACACTTGGAATAATGCATTCAGTTTTGTTCGCCACGATGTAAAAAAGATGTTGAGACTCTAGAAAGAATACAGAGAAGAGCAACAAAGATGATTAGGGGGCTGGAGGTTAAAACATACAAAGAAGGATTGCTGGAATTGGATATGTCTAGTTTACTGAAAAGAAGGACTAGGGGAGACATGATAGCAGTGTTCCAATATCTCAGGGGTTGCCACAAAGAAGAGGGAGTCAAACTATTCTCCAAAGCCCTTTACGGTAGAACAAGAAGCAACGGGTGGAAACTAATCAGAAGTGGGTTCCTACCAGTTCTATTCGGTAGAACCGGTTCGTCAAATCTACCGAACCGGTTAGAAGAGGTTCCACCAGTGGACCCGGAAAGCAGGCCACACCTACAGAAGAGGTTCCAAAATTTTTTGAAACCCACCACTGGTCCTTGGATATGATTATTCTACACTATCATGCTCACATTTATAAAACTCAGGGCCTCTGTGAAAGGTAAGGATGACTACTGCGTTTGTGGTGCAATCAGAACATGGCGTGTGTTGAAGTTGTTTTAATGCAAACCAAAGATGCCTTTTAAAAAACAAGTTTACATCATATTCTTATGCATGCCAGTGCTGTGTGTGAGGTAATTTAAGGTGGTTCTGACAAGTGTCATCGGCATCTTCATATCCAGTCACATGGGCAGCAAGCCACTCCCACAAAGGAGGCCACACCCACAGAGTAGGTTTGAACAATTTTTGAAACCCACCACTGAAACTAATCAAGGAGAGAAGCAACTTAGAACTGAGGAGAAATTTCCTGACAGTTAGAACAATTAATCAGTGGAACAGCTTGCCTCCAGAAGTTGTGAATGTTCCAACACTGGAAGTTTTAAAGAAGATGTTGGATAGCCATTTGTCTGAAGTGGTGTAGGACGTTGGACTAGAAAACCTCCAAGGTCCCTTCCAACTCTGTTATTCTATTCTAAGTTAGGGTTTAGTGCTGAGTTCACAAGAAAATATGTTTACTTTAAACTGTAAAACTTTCACATTAAACCGGATCCCAAGAATGCTTTGAAGTTGCTCTGTATGGTCCTGTGAACTGGAACCTCTGTTGAACAGACAAAATGTCATGAAGGAAGATCATAATAATGAAACATACAGGACAAGGAGAACTAGATATGTGTCTGAAAGGAGCATTTAAAGAAACATTCTCTTCTCCTCTTACAGTTTTTAAATACTTTGTGTTCTGAGTGCATTAGGAGCAAGAGAAATTCAGATCAGGAGATAATGACATAGGCAAAGACTTACAGCAGATTTGATCTATCTGTGCTCAGTTTCCTGCCATCACTTTGCCTGTATAGAGTACAGCTTTTTTCTTGGATTTAAGCCAATCAGTGGAAAGTAATGAAACTCCAAGCTTATATTTATATCAAATTTTGATATATAGAATAGCATGTTTTTCTTTGTTTCAAAAGGAAGAGGGGAAAATTTTAGATCTGACTAAAAGCTGCATTAGGGATGGGATGATACTATGTGGAAAATGTGTGTGGGATAGTAGTAGTAATCACAAAAAAGGAAATGAAAAACTAGGGTGGGGAAAACTTCACAACTATAAAAACAACGTATTGAGAACAAACGATTTTAACTCAAATGGATTGGGGAGTGTATGAAAAAAGACCATTAAAAAGAAACAGAGTTTTGCAATAAAATATTGTAGAGAAGAAGACTTATGTTTAGTAGTTCAGCTCCTTCCTTCAATCCCCCATTCTTTCTTTGCACATAAGTAGTCCAGGCCTTACTACTGATTCAGGAATTATGTAAACAATTAAACCCAGATTGATAGCAATAGCACCCAGACTTATATACCACTTCATAGTGCTTTAAAGCCCTCTCTAAGGTGGGTTCCTACCAGTTCGCACCTATTCGGTAGAACCGGTTCGTCAAATCTACCAAACCGGTTAGAAGAGGTTCCACCAGTGGACCCGGAAAGCAGGCCACACCTACAGAAGAGGTTCCAAATTTTTTTGAAACCCACCACTGGTCCTTGGATATGATTATTCTACACTATCATGCTCATATTTATAAAACTCAGTGCCTCTGTGAAAGGTAAGGATGACTACTGCGTTTGTGGTGCAATCAGAACTTTGTGTGTGTTGAAGTTGTTTTAACGCAAACCAAAGATACCTTTAAAAAAACAAGTTTACATCATATTCTTATGCATGCCAGTGCTGTGTGTGAGGTAATTTAAGGTGGTTCTGACAAGTGTCGTCGGCATCTTCATATCCAGTCACATGGGCGGCAAGCCACTCCCATCCGGTCACATGGCCAGCAATCCACTCCCACAAAGGAGGCCACACCCACAGAGTAAGTTCGAACAATTTTTGAATCCCACCACTGCTAAGAGGTTTACAACATCAGCATATTGCCCCCAACAATATGGGTCCTCACTTTACCGATCTCGGAAGGATGGAAGGCCGAGTCAACCTTGAGCCGGTGAGGATAGAACTCTTGGCAGTCAGCAGAATTAGTCTGCAATACGGCATTCTAACTGCTGTGCCACCACAAGTATCTGTAATATGTCACTGAAACCTGTTGAGAGCCTTAAAACAACGTTAACTGCAATGAGTTCCCACTGTAACCTAAATCTAATTATTTTCAGTCATTTTCTAAAATTAATTTAAAATACTTCAATCTGCAACATATTTTCCCACAACTTAATAGAGTACAAAGCTTCTGATGCAGTTGGGCGCTTCATTTTGGCCAAGGAAGTAATCATTGGTGGCTATTTAAGTAACATTTCTTCTGATCTAGATTAGCTGTGTGCTACATTCATACATATGAACTCCATGTGTCTTTATAGCGTACATTACAGGACTTTCATAAATCATTTCCTCAACTTCATCCTTTTTCAGTGCAAATGCAACATTTTGCATTAGTAGGATAATTTTTAAAAAAAGGAGGAGATGGAGGAGAGGAAGAGAGGAGGAGAGGGAAAGGGAGAATTGAATTAGAACAAGAAAATCTCATTATCCTACTTTTACATTAAAACCATTGTTTATTCACCTGGCAGCTCTTATTTACGCTCTGAGGATATTTAAAATGGATTCTCAGAGTACAATAAAACCAGGAAATTATATTACAAGAAAATGAGAGCTCTTATTTTTTATTGTTATGTATTTGTTCTTCTATCTTTCTTATTTAGATCTGCTCCACTCAAACATAGAATGTGTTGAATGTTTATTTTATTTATATGCCGCCCTTTTCCCCCGAAGGGGACTCAGGGCGGCTCACAACTCAAACCAGGGAAGGGGGATACAAACAAAAATTAAAACGACACAACACAATGCATAATTTAAAACACACAACAGTCATACCATTCGAGACGGGGGCAACAGTTCTTTAGCCCCAGGCCTGTCGGAACAGCCAGGTTTTAAGGGCTTTGCGGAAGGCCTGGAGGGTGGTGAGGGTTCGAATCTCCATGGGGAGTTCGTTCCAGAGGGTCGGAGCAGCCACAGAGAAGGCTCTCCTCCGGGTAGTCGCCAGTCGACACTGGCCAGCGGATGGAATTCGGAGGAGGCCTAATCTGTGGGATCTAATCGGTCTGGTGGAGGTAATTGGCAGCAGGCGGTCTCTCAAGTACCCAGGTCCAGAAACCTCTGTCTTGACACTTACTCTACAAGTATGTTCCTTTTTTTGAATAACAGTTGTCATTTCAACTACCTAATATAAGTACTCTTTTGAAAAGCATAAAAACAGTGGGAGAAGGGAGGAGTTCATATGTTTTTGCCTGATCTGTTTTAAGGCTGCTTCTTATAGTGGAAGCTATCCAGTCTACCTTAAGGCTTGATTTCCTACTGTGGAATCCACACATTCCACTTCATAAAGTATTAGGGTGGAGTTTCACCTCAAAGAAAGCGGCTCCCTTAGGAAAGAGAATATAAAGTAGGTTGATTAAGTTAAATGGAGGGATGCATTAAGCTCCAGCTTTGCAATTTAAGGAAGGCATTATCCTTCCAAAGAATGATCCAATGTTATGGTGAAAACTGAAAACTTCTCATTCCCTGCCCCCTTAGCTATCCAATAGAATGACATATTAATCTCTCATAACGTCAAAACTGGCATAACATTGAAACCTCAGAAAAATCAGAAACTTGTTGCCATCTTTAACATTTCTAGTCTCTTCTTTGAAGTTTAACATATTTCCACCATATGACAAGCATTTCATTTCTCCCCAGTCTAAAGAAGACTAAGATGGCTTTAATTTTTATTTAAAACATGTTCCATTTCTTTTAAATTGACTTTTTAGTAGAAGTTTGTAATAGATTGTATGCAGAGTGTTAATCAGAGAAGGGTTCTATTTCAAGGATTTCCCATTTATCCCTGGATTATAAATTCTATATGCAGTGGTGGGATTCAGCCAGTTCGCACCTATTTGGGAGAACCGGTTGTTAATTTTCTAAGCAGTTCGGAGAACGGTTGTTGGAAGAAATATCATTTTGTTTTTTTCCACTTTACAGGGCTAATCCTGTAAGGAAGGCAGGAAGGAAACATTCTGGTGTTATTTCTAGCCTAATCTTTATTGCTCTGCTTACAGAAACTGCCTCTCCGGTTAACCCTGATTACAGTGAAGGAGAAGCACCCATTGACCTGAGTGACCTTGAATTGGCCATGCCCACCCAGTCACATGACCACCGAGGCCCACCTACCCAGATGTTCATTAGGGCAGAGAACCGGTTGTTAAATTATTTGAATCCCATCACTGTATATATGAGAGTGGGAGGGGAGGGAGGGAGGGAGAGAGGGAAGGGGAGAGAGACGGAGGCAGAGGGGGAGAAAGGGAGAGGGAGGGAGAGAGGGAGGGAGGGAGAGAGAAAGAGAGAGAGAGAGAGAGAGAGAGAGAGAGAGAGAGAGAGAGAGAGACTGTCCCTATTGATTCTCTTTTCAGTACATGAACAATGCAAATTCTTGTGTGGATGATTGGTTGAATGTAGAAGATGTCCAGGCAGAAAAAACGTTGTCCAGAAAAACCAATACTTCCAAGGTCAGGCACGGATCCTAGTCATAGAAGAAATGCCCTCTGTTAATGATATTTAGATATGGTCATGTAAAACTCTTCTCTTTCAGACAGAATTAACTAGTGCCAAACTCTTCTGTTTTTGTTTTTTATTTTTGCTTTCCTGATAGGAAGGTCCCAGAAAAAGACAGGGACCAACTATATACTGTTACAGCCTCTCAGGGATAGAAAATTCTTTTAGTCTGTCTGTTGAATACTAGCGCGGGAAGTAAGGTCTCCCTTTCTGATTGGTTCTTGGGCGGAGCCGGTTTTAATCCTCTCTTCGATTGGTTGAGCTACTCGACGCCCTATTGGCTCATTGTTCAAACTCGGGGGTATAAATGTTTGGCGCGAACCACGCCACGTTGAATCGTAGTTACTATGCTTGAATTAAGGACTGTTTTTGCTACACCTCTTGTCGCGTCCTCTCCCTTCGCTCCAAGATGCAAAACTGGCGACGAAGGTGGGATGAGATTCCCGCGACCACGGAGGAGAACAAGCCAGCTTGCCACCGCGTCTGAAGCAGCACGAATCCGCTCCTCAGGTTGAGAACTCCGGCAGCGAACGTAAAACTTTCTTGCCGTCTTCTTCCTTCTCTGGCTTCATACCACAATGGCGTCATCGCTTCCTCCCTTCGCGCCGTTTGGATCTGCCGGAGAATCATGGGACGGCTTCATGGAGCGTTTCGAGTGTTATCTAATCGCATCGAAGAACCGGGCACAGACTGACGAGGAGAAATGCAGTTTTTTCTTGTCCTGCTGTGAGCCTTCCATGTTTGCCTCTGCGAGAGCTCTGGCCGCCCCGAGGCCAGCCTACAAACTGGGGTGGGACGAGCTGATGTCCAGGCTGAGGGACCATTACGCCCCCTCACCTTCTCTGATCGCACGTCGTTTTACTTTTCGCCGCCGAGTGCAGAAGCCCAACGAATCCATCAGCCAGTTTCTAGAGGCTTTGCGCACAGTGGCCGCTCAGTGCGATTTTGCAGACCTGGAGGAGAACCTCGTGGAGCAGTTTGTATGCGGGGTCCGCGACGTGCAATTGCGCAGCCGTATGCTCCGGAACCACAAAATTACCTTGGTGCAAGCCGTGGAGACCGCACGAGCAGCAGAGCTCTCCGAACAATCCACGGCCGACATCGAACGCCTCCAGCTGAAAACCCCCGCGCAAACTGCTGCAGCGCCTTCCACCCAGACGAACCTCGTCGACGACCCCTCTCCTTCGGAAGATGAGGAGGAGGAAACCGTCGGACAAATGAGGACGCAACCAAAGCGGAGGCCACACCAGCAACCACCGACACCCGCTCAGCCAGTCTCAAACGCTCCTTGCCGCGGATGCGGCGGTCGCCATAGCCGCGCATCCTGCCCGTTTCGTTCTGCCGTCTGCCGCCGTTGCCGAGGAGAAGGACACCTCGCCAGGGTTTGCCGGGCTCTTGTGCCAGCCCCATCGTTTATGCAGCCCAGCGACCAGCGCCAGGCACTGAAAGGCCGCCAACAACCACGTTCTGCGAGGCGAGCTGAGGACTGCCATTCAACCTATCAGCCCTCCAGCGCCGACTGCGTGGTCTACCAGGCTTCTCACGTTCCCGCCGGCCATCGCAAAATTAGCACCGTCGTCCGTCTCGAAGGTCAGCCTTGCCGAATGGAGGTGGACTCTGGGTCTTCCCGTTCCCTTCTATCTTGGGCTTTGTTTTCCCGCCTTTGCCCCAGGGTTCCCCAGAATAAATTGCGCCCCGCTGGGGTTTCCCTTCTAGATTACCAGGGAAATGGGATTCCCACGGCAGGAATATTCCACATCCGGGTGGAATACGGAGATTTTAAAGGAAAACTTCCAGTTTTAATTGTTAGGAATGACCTGCCCGCTCTCCTTGGGTTGGATTGGTTCCCCGCTTTGGGTCTCACTATAGAAGGGGTGCACAGGGTAGTTCCCCGCACCGTAGATAGTGTGTTAGACGAGTTTGCAGATGTGTTCGATGGGAGATTGGGCTGTTATAAGGGCACCCCCATTTCCCTTTGCCTCGATCCCCAGGTCGCGCCCATTAGGCTGAAGGCACGCAGGGTCCCCCTCGCATTGAGAGCAAAGGTAGATGCTGAACTTGATAAGCTTATAGAGCAGGGGGTAATCGAGCCCGTAGATCATGCCCGTTGGGAAACTCCCATAGTACTCCCGGTCAAACCCGACGGATCGGTGAGGATATGTGCCGACTATAAGTCGACCATCAATTTGGCCCTGCAGGCAAATCCATATCCCGTTCCCGTAGTGCAACATCTACTCCACTCCTTAGGGCAAGGCCGTATTTTCGCCAAGCTAGATATGGCACAGGCCTACCAGCAGCTCCCCGTAGACGATGACGCGGCTACAGCCCAGACCATCGTCACCCATCGCGGGGCTTTCCGTTGCCGCCGTCTCCAATTCGGCGTTTCGGTTGCCCCGGGGATTTTTCAGAGCCTTATGGAGCGGTTGCTCCACGGGCTCCCCGGCGTCGTTCCCTACTTTGACGACGTCCTGGTCGCAGCCCCTAGCCACTCGGAACTCCTGAAAATACTGCGGGAGGTTCTTACACGTTTTAGGGAGGCAGGACTGAAACTAAAGCGCAGCAAATGCGAAATTGCTGTTCCCCAAGTAGAATTTTTGGGATTTCTCATCGATGCACAAGGCATTCACCCCACTCCCTCCAAAGTTGCCGCCATTAAAAACGCACCTGCACCCACCTCTAGGGCGGAATTGCAGGCGTTCCTGGGGCTGTTAAATTTTTATGCCCCTTTTATTCCCCACAAGGCCTCGTTAGCTGAACCGTTACATCGACTGCTTGACCGGTCAGCGGCCTGGAAATGGGGTAGCCGTGAAGCGCACGCGTTCGCGGCTATAAAAGATATTTTAACTTCGTCGGCAGTCCTGATTCAATACAGCGATAAGATGCCCCTAGTCTTGACATGTGACGCCTCTCCCTATGGTATAGGGGCGGTCCTGAGCCATGTCCTCCCGAATGGCTCAGAGGCCCCCATAGCTTTCTACTCCCGGACACTTTCTTCAACGGAGCGGAACTACAGCCAAATCGATAAAGAAGCTTTGGCTGCAGTGTCCGGCATTAAGCGATTCCATGACTACCTTTATGGTAGGAATTTCACCCTTGTCACGGATCACAAGCCGCTCCTGGGGCTACTAGCAGGCGACAAGCCAACTCCCCCCATTTTGTCTCCCCGCATGACACGTTGGACTGAGTTTTTAACGGCATATTCGTATACGCTGTTATACCGTCCGGGTAAGCAGCTAGGGCACGCAGACGCCCTGAGCCGTTGCCCCTTGCCACAGACGGACACAGCCCACGTGCCTTCTCTCTCTATTTTGTCCATTGCTGAATCTGACCTCCCCGTCTCTGCTGCGGATGTCGCAGCTTGTACAAAGGCTGACCCGGTCTTATCCCAAGTAGCTTCATGGGTTTTGAGGGGTTGGCCCGCGGAAAAGGTAGCGGAAGGATTCCGACCGTTTAAAGCACGACAAGCCGAACTTGCCCTTCATGGGGGTTGTCTTGTCTGGGGGGATAGGGTAGTGATCCCCACAGCCCTGCGGGCACGAATCCTGCCTGCACTTCATAAAAACCATCCAGGCATAGCGCGAATGAAAGCTTTAGCCCGCAGCTATGTGTGGTGGCCTTTGCTAGATTCGGAAATTGCAGATTATGTAGGTCGATGCAGGATATGTCAAAACTCTAGGCCGAATCCTCCCACAGCCGCCCCCCGGGAGTGGGAAATTCCTAGAGGCCCATGGTCCCGTTTACACATTGACTTCGCTGGCCCCTTCCATGGCCGAACTTTTATGATAGTAGTCGATGCTTACTCCAAGTGGGTGGAGCTGGTAATCATGACCTCCACTACAGCAGAGAGTACAGTGAGGGCCCTTCGTAAGATGTTCGCCACACATGGGCTACCGGATGTGATAGTCTCAGATAATGGGCCCCAGTTTACCTCCACCACGTTCCAAGAATTCCTGGCCGAACAAGGAATCAGACACGCAGCCACAGCCCCTTATCATCCAGCTAGTAACGGCCGGGCGGAGCGTGCAGTTCGCTCAGCCAAAGAAGCCTTGGGCCGCATGGACCAGGGCGACTGGCAGGAAAGAGTGGCGGCGTATCTCCTGAGCCAGCACTCTACACCCTGCCCAACGACTAATAAAAGTCCTGCGGAGCTCTTGATGGGAAGGAGATTGCGAACCCCCCTAGATAGGCTACATCCACTTTACGCAGGGGATCTGCCGAGCAACCTAGGGGCCCTTCCTTCCCATACGTTTAAGTTAGGGGATCCCGTATGGGCCCGTTCCTTTTCCGGGGATCCACGGTGGGTTCCCGCGACCATCACAGCTCTGACTGGCCCCTGCTCCTTCAGGGCCGGTCTGGCCGACGGAACACAATGGAGGCGCCACCTGGACCAGTTAAGGCGACGCCTCCCCGCGGAAGCAGACGGCCCGAGCTCCTCAGACACTCGCTTTCAGCGTGAGCTACCCTTGATGACCCTTTCCCCAACGGACTGTCTCCATTCGGGGAACGGGGGACAAGCCGACTTCTCGGA
This sequence comes from Thamnophis elegans, assembly GCF_009769535.1. NCBI lineage: Eukaryota > Metazoa > Chordata > Lepidosauria > Squamata > Natricidae > Thamnophis > Thamnophis elegans. The sequence continues at coordinate 9,565,835 of NC_045550.1, forward strand.
CAGATGTGCCTCATCCGGCTATTCCATCCCGCGAAGCCCTTATCGAGACTCTGAATCTACATCCCAACCAGATTGCAGGGGGCCACTGTCGGACACTCTTGTTGCCACGGAGACGCCACCTTGGACAAATGGACACTGGGCACGGGGCCCCGGGCCAGCACCATCTCTTGGGGCCGCACCGCAGACGCACCGCCCCACCACGGACACGCCTCCGCCGGCGGTTTCCCCCTCGACGAAAACCGCTGGGGAATTACGAAGGTCGGGACGAGAGCGTCACCGTCCCACCTATCTACAAGACTATGTTTGCCCTTCCTAAGGGTACCTTGACTAGGGGGAGAGGGGTGTTGAATACTAGCGCGGGAAGTAAGGTCTCCCTTTCTGATTGGTTCTTGGGCGGAGCCGGTTTTAATCCTCTCTTCGATTGGTTGAGCTACTCGACGCCCTATTGGCTCATTGTTCAAACTCGGGGGTATAAATGTTTGGCGCGAACCACGCCACGTTGAATCGTAGTTACTATGCTTGAATAAAGGACTGTTTTTGCTACACCTCTTGTCGCGTCCTCTCCCTTCGCTCCAAGATGCAAAACTGTCCTTCACAAATTGTTGCCCATAGATTTATTCTTGTTAAGATAGAGCAGTGTTTTTCAACCTTGGGGACTTTAAGTCCTGTGGACTTCAACGTCCAGAATTCCCCAGCCAGCTTAAAATCGCCAAGGTTGAGAAACATTGAGATAGAGGTATGGAATCCTTTCTTTTAAGCAAGCCTCTTTATATTGTGGATTGTTATATCCATCTTTTGGCTTCTCTGTATCTTTGTTTTTCTTTGCCTGATGGATTTCAGACAATTAGAAATTAGAGAAATGGAAGAAGTTAGGCCCTGATATCCAGGTTGCTGACTCCTACTACAGGTGTGGGTTTTTTAAAAAAAAAATGTGGACAATAGAAGAGATATTGGAAGAGGAAGTTGAGTAGCATTTGGAAGGCTACTCGTTGCCCATCTGTATCCTAGGTCCGATTTGAAACCATGTAGTAATTTTCCCCCCAGTGTAAGCATCTCTAGACAATCAATGCCTGCATTATCATTTGCTTTGGAATCTTATATAGCCATGGGCGCTGGAAGAAAGAAAAGAGGTTGGGATTATTGATTGAATGAAATGCATTTATTTTGTAAATCCATGAATTGAAAAATAGAATTGGATTTTTGTGTGAGGACAGTTGGTTGCAAAATGGTTAAAATAAAGCAGCATTTCAGCCTGCATATTTTAGGTCACGTTCACTAAGATAGTATGTTCAGATTATCAAAAAGGAAGGAAGGAAGGAAGGAAGGAAGGAAGGAAGGAAATCAAAAATTGTAATTTCAATGAAATAGGAAAACTGCTTATCTCTATTTTCAATTGACTGTCCCTTAAAATCGATTACACTATACAGGAAGCACATTCCACAAATTTGCTTTAAAATAAAATATTTTTACCCTGTGGTTCAATGGCGAATTTTCAAGCTACATCATAAGGAGTCTATCTAAGGAACAGGTTCAGGTTACTTGGAAAGAGACCTTTCCACAATGACAAGATAAACGATGCCTCCTAGTTATTCTTTTATAAAGTTGACAATTTAAAAAAAAAAAATAGATGTTGTCTGAATTCCCAAAGGCTATTTAAAACTGAGCCTCCTAGTTACTTTTCTTAAACAAATTATCAAGGTGACCATAATTGTGTAAGTTAAAAAGAATGTTTCAAGGTTGCGTTACATCTCTTTGATGAAAACACTTTCAATGATAAATGACATGTCCCATCAGTCATTTAAATGTGTTTAAATTAAGGGTTGCGCAGCGGTTAGGGTGCAGTACTGCAGGCCACTTTAGCTGACTGCTATCTGCAGTTCAGCGGTTCAAATCTCACCGGCTCAAGGTTGACTCAGCCTTTCATCCTTCCGAGGTGGGTGAAATGAGGACCCAGACTGTGGGGGCGATATGCTGACTCTGTATGTTGTTTGGATGTTGAATGTTGATTTTATTTATATGCCACCCTTTTCCCCCAAAGGGGACTCAGGGCGGCTCACAACTCAACCAGGGGAGGGGGATACAAACAAGAATTTAAAACGACATAAAAAACAATGCATGATTAAAACACAACAGTCATACCAATTCGAGATGGGGGCAACAGTTCTTTAGCCCCAGGCCTGTCGGAACAGCCAGGTTTTAAGGGCTTTGCGGAAGGCCTGGAGGGTGGCGAGGGTTCGAATCTCCATGGGGAGTTCGTTCCAGAGGGTCGGAGCAGCCACAGAGAAGGCTCTCCTCCGGGTAGTCGCCAGTCGACACTGGCCGGCGGATGGAATTCGGAGGAGGCCTAATCTGTGGGATCTAATCGGTCTAGTGGAGGTAACTGTAAACTGCTTAGAGAGGGCTGAAAGCCCTATGAAGCGGTATATAAATCTAACTGCTATTGCTATTGCTAAAAATTAAAAATATGTACTGTGAATATGATTCCTCAAGAATTGCATACCTTATCACTGATCTGGAAGGGAAGAATTTGATGAGTCGGATCTAGTTAATCCAAGTCATACCCAACTCATTCACTCCCAGTTCCTGAGCTATCAAATTACCGAACCAGCTGGACACTCTTCACTTGAGTGGGCTGACTTTAAGCAAATCACAGTTGCCCTGACCCCCTACAGTGCAACAACAGCTTGTTTTGGTTTTGGCATCAGCATTATTCACAGGCTGATGAATGGTTCTTCCTAAGCTTCACTAGGTCTTCTCTAATTGATCTGTTGAACATGAAGTAAGGCCGCAAAAGTTGGTGTTACCTAATTACCCTTCAAGTGAACTAAGTCAATTCACTGGGTTTCCAAGAATCCAAGAACAATAAAACTAAAGAACTAACAGAATCCAAAGGGAAGAAATACAGCATTAATTTGAATGAATGTTTCTCAGAGAGCTATATTAAGGAAAAGAACTGACTCTTATGGATAATTCGTTCCATTCTTAATTATTTCCTTTCACCTGTCCTGACAGTAGCTGCACTTTGAGCTACTTATCAAGTTGGTTTGTATGTTTTAAACTCCAGATATTAACAATATAGATAATCTAGGTTGCCTGAAATGTGAAGAAATATCTCCTATTTAACTTATTGCTGCAGATTAAATTCACCTGAATGCAGTCCCTGTAAGCAATGTGGTCAAGGATTTATTATTCTCATTTTGGAGAGGGTGAGTACTTGATCTAATTCTAGGGAAGGTTTATATTTTGCCTCCTGTTTTCTTCACTGCAACCTGTGAACTCATTTTGAATTCAGTGAACCAAATAATAAAAACACACACACACATTATCCACAGAGATTCCATCGTGGGGAACCTCTGGAAAAAGATGTTGCCATAGCATGTTTATATCACGATTAAGTGCAACCAGATTAAATTGACTGAGTAGATATCAAGAGCAGATTAAAAAAAAAACAGTTGGATTTTTATGAAAGTAGGATATCATTTAGTCTTGAAAGCCTAACAAAGTAATTTTCCCCACACATCCTTTACCTAGCTTAATTAAACCAGATTTACTTTGAATCTGCTCATGTTCTTGTTAAAAAAACATCTTCTATAATAGGTCTGTTTCCTCCCTTAATTGTCTTCCTGCTCCTTCTATAATCCTGTGGTCTATTAGGCATGTTATCACAGCAGGAGGAAGAGTTTTGACTTTTTAAAAAAAATCTCCATACAAAATTCGTGCACTTATTAGATGTGAAGAAAGAGCTAGATACTCAAAATAACTTTGCCGTTGCCTATTAGTCTTCTGGATTTTGTTAAGCCCAGGTATGATATGTGTAATAATAATACTGTTTCTATTTATTGATAACCTTGTGTTTTTACAGATACAATTTATTTACTCCTAAAGATACTGGGCAACACCCTCCCCTCCAGGTTATAATCACTGAACATCAGTCTGTTCACAATCATGTCTATTCAAGATATAAGATTCTAAATTTTCATTCCTGGGATGGGATATTACAAGAGAACAAGTAGTTGCACATATGTTTACTGAGTCTGTCTTCTAGACAACTATTAAATTAAAGGAGACACATTCTCTTTACCATTTAATTTGTCCAAATCTTCTACAGCCCATCCTCTTGTTAGCCAGTCAAAATCTCCCATAATCTATTGAATTAAAAAATGTATAAGGGGGAAAAGGGATTTTTTGGGACTTCTCATTCTCCAAACAGTGCACAGTTTATTTCTAAATTACATTTTTCTTTAACATAAGCACGGACACAGGTGGTTTGATGGCTTTTTAATGTGATACTGAAATATTTGTCCTGTTTCAAACCAAAGCAAATTGTTCCAGCATAAAATATTTGCACTGACCTCTGTAAATATTGTTTCTTCAGTTTCTGTCTGTACAGACCAAGCTTCAGCCTTGAGATTAGATGTTTTAATTCTGCAGACTGGCAGCCATGCATGTAAAACTTTAGGAAATTTGAGGGCAGGTCCTTGAAGCCAGAAAAACATCTCTTCTTAGAAGTGATCTCTCTTGGCAATAATTTCTGTCCCACAAACTTTGCTTGATTTATCTGAAAGCAGCTATAATAACAGGGACAGAAAATGAAGCAATGAAATTTAGAGTGAAATGGCTGTGCATAGTCTTATTTTTTTCACATTAATTTGCTTTGCAATTAGAGTCAGAATTTGTATTGCTAGGTACCAGGGACACTGGCCTAAAGAGCCGAGGTGGCACAGTACTGCAGGCCACTTCAGCTGACTGTTATCTGCAGTTCAGCAGTTCTAATCTCACCGGCTCAAGGTTGACTCAGCCTTCCATCCTTCCGAGGTGGGTGAAATGAGGACCCAGACTGTGGGGGTGATATGCTGACTCTGTAAACCGCTTAGAGAGGGCTGAAAGCCCTATGAAGCGGTATATAAGTCTAACTGCTATTGCTATTGCTATTGCTATTGCCTAGGTCGAGATTCTACCTGCATCTTGCAATAGGTGCTGACTTGACCGTAAAATAAATAATTCAATGTACTTTGTTTTATTAAACAAAATAATGATCATAACAACACGACATGGTACAGCTTTCACAGAAAAAAAAGTTGGAACTTAGATGTATTTGGGAAATTGAAATAAGCTTTGTTTTAGGCCTGCTGTAAACAAATGATTCTGCTTGGATTGCCACCAAAGCCCACTAATTTTCTTCACTCTGTGGTGTTGGCCTGTCTCATGCAAGGGAGAATGTTGGCCCCACTTCATGGGAGAAATGCTTTTTATGGACCAAAAGAAGTAAAACAGAAAGTTTATAGCAGGAAATGTCCACAATTGTTTCAAGGTCATTTTTCAAAGAAGAAAAGCAAAAAAAAAAAAAAAAAGGAAGAATCCCAAAGTGGCAACTGTATATTTAAATCTAATGTTCTGTGCTTTGATATGAATAGAACAGAATAGAAGAAGAGCTGGAAGGAACATTGGATGTGTTCTAGTGCAACTTCCTGTTCAAGCAAGAGATTTTATACTGTAGGAAGTTATTACCCAGTCCTCTCCCAGAAAAATGAAATGTCCTGGGAAATATTGAAAAGGCAGAATATTTCTCTGGATGTGAAAAGAAAGAAACATGTTTTAAAAGACAGAATAGCTGCCTGTAGCTTCCTGCCCATCCCCACTTTGTCAATGGGCCATTAAGAAGGCCAAGCTAGTCCACTTTACATAATAAAGGCTTCTCCACTTCAGCTCCATGGGGGATGGGATTAAAGCATGATAATATTGCCTCCAACTGACCACATGGCATCTGAGAACTCAACCAAAACTGGATTCAAAACACAGCCTAGAAAGTTGCCCCTGCATGGCCCCATGGGAGTCTGACAACCAATCAGAATACATTTCTTACACAGGAACAGGAAACAGAGAGGTGGGACTGAACAGGTTATAAAAAGCCTAGCAAGCCCCTCCTTCAGCCCTTCTCTTCTTCTCCACCAACATTGAAGCATGTGATCACCTTTTCTGTTCAGGGTTCAAGCCATGTGGCCCTGTCCAACAATAAACCATCTTTCCAAGCAGCCTCCATGTCTCCAGTGTCTTTTTCCCCACTTGGAGCTGAACCCAGAAGGACATTTCTTTCATCAATACCATTTGGACAAGTGGCTGTCCAGTCTCTTCTTAAAAACCTCCAGTGATGAAGCACCCAAAACCTCTGAAGGAAATCTGTTCCGCTGGTTAACTGTTAGGCAGTTTCTCCTTAATTCCAGGTTACTTCTCTCCTTGATTAGTTTCCATCCATTGTTTCTTGTCCTGCCCTCTGGCGCAGGAAAATAATAATAATAAGTCTCCCTCTTCTTTGTGGCAGGTCCTCAAATATTGGAATACTGCTATCATGTCACTCCTAGGCTTTCTTTTCCCTAAACTAGCCATATCCAGTTCCTGCAGCCATTCCTCATATGTTTTTAGTCTAAGGGCCTTTAATCATCTCTCTCTCTCTCTCTCTCTCTCTCTCTCTCTCTCTCTCTCTCTCTCTCTCTCTCTCTCTCTCTCTCTCTCTCTCTCTCTCTCTCCCTCCCTCCCTCCCTCCCTCCCTCCCTCCCTCCCTCCCTCTCTCCCTCTCTCTCTCTCTCTCTCTCTCTCTCACACACACACACACACACATTTTTTGTTTCTCAGGATTACCGTCTTCATCCTTCAGTCACACAAATTTTGAATGAATAAGATTCAGACTATATTGCCAATTGTTATAGGCATCACTATTTATTTTTTGATGAAAAGGGGAGGTGATTGATTGGGAGATAAAGAATGGGATGCGTAGGTTTTTTTTTTAGAAGGACCACCAACTGAACTAAATTTTTTGCCCTTCTCTAAAATACCTTCTGAGTAAAAATAGAGCTCGGAAAAAGAATTCTGCATAATACTTGAGTCAAAGCACTCGAGTTATTTTTTGAAAATGAATTATGGCTGCACACGCAAACCTATATAATCAGATGTACTATTTTGATTACAAGGAAGAACAATTGGGTGTGTTAGGCACAAGAAGACCCAAGGCTGTATGAAAACAACTGGTCTCTAGGCAGTTTGATATTAACCCATGTAATTATGCTTATCCTTTGTAGATTTAAGTTATTTTAATGCACATTTTTAAAACAAATCACCTTATATGCTGCCTTGTTTCAGCAGGCAAAAATGTTTAGCTTGCTCCAAGTTTTGCATGTTCTACCTGCTCTACTAGCGATACCAAAAATTCTGTTAATATTCAATCTTAGTAAGAAGCCGTGTGAAGCAAAATATAAGAGTTAAGGAAGCCCTTAAGTTTTGATTTGATTTTATTGCACTTATATGCCGCCCTATTCCCGGAGGGACTCAGGGCGGCTAACAAATCAAGGGGAGGGCGTACAGACAAGAGGGAAAAAAAACAAATAAGCAACTACGAAAAGAATTTAAAAACCATCAACAGACACACAATTGGAGCGGGGACGGGAACTCGTCAGCCCCAGGCCTGTCGGAACAGCCAGGTTTTAAGGGCTTTGCGGAAAGCCTGAAGGGTGGTGAGGGTCCGAATCCACGGGGAGTTCATTCCAGAGGGCTGGAGCAGCCACAGAGAAGGCCCTCCTCCGGGTGGTAGACAATCGGCATTGGCCGGCAGACGGAATTCGGAGGAGGCCTAGTCTGCGGGATCTAATAGGTCTGTTGGAGGTAATTGGCAGCAGGCGGTCTCTCAAGTACCCAGGTCCAATACCATGAAGGGCTTTATAAGTGACGACTAGCACCATGAAGCATATCCGGAGACCAATAGGCAGCCAGTGCAGCTCGTGGAGGATAGGTGTAACGTGGGTGTACCGGGGTGCACCCACAATCGCTCGCGCGGCTGCATTCTGGACAAGCTGAAGTCTCCGAATGCTCTTCAGGGGCTGCCCATGTAGAGCGCATTGAAGTAGTCCAGTCTTGAGGTCACAAGGGCATGAGTGACTGTTGCGAGAGCCTCCCGGTTCAGGTAGGGACGCAATTGGTGCACCAGGCGCACCTGGGCAAATGCTCCCCTGGTCACAGCCGACAAATGGTGTTCTAAATTCAGCTGTGGGTCCAGGAGGATTCCCAAATTGCGAACCCTGTCTGAGGGGTGTACAATTTCACCCCCCAGCCTGAGATTTAGATTTAGATTTTAGATTTTATTTAGCATTTATAGGCCGCCCTTTTCCCTGAGGGGACTCAGGGCGGCTTACAATAGTAAGGGAAGGGGAGTGAAAGACAAAATACAGAAAAAAATTGTGAGATAACTAAAAAGTACTAAAAACACAACATTCACTCAGCATTCGGGAGGGGCAAGAAAATTTATCCCCAGGCCTGACGGGCTAGCCAGATCTTGAGGGCTGTACGGAAGGCCTGGACTGTGGTCAGGGTACGAATCTCCACGGGGAGATTGTTCCATAGCGTCGGAGCAGCAACTGAGAAGGCTCTCCTCCGGGTGGTCGCCAGTCGGCACTGACTGGCGGATGGAATACGGAGGAGGCCCGCTCTATGCGATCTGATGGGACGCAGGGAGGTTATTGGCAGGAGGCGGTCTCTCAAATAGTCAGATCCACTACCATGGAGCGCTTTATGGGTGGTAAGTAAGACCTTGAATTGCACCCGGAGATCTACAGGCAGCCAGCGCAGCTCGCGGAGGATAGGTGTTATGTGGGCGAACCGAGGTGCGCCCACAATCACTCGCGCGGCCGCGTTCTGTACTAGCTGAAGTCTCCGGGTGCTCTTCAAGGGCAGCCCCATGTAGAGCACATTGCAGTATTCCAGCTTAGAGATCACAAGGGCTCGAGTGACTGTCGTGAGAGCCTCCCGATTCAGGTAGGGCCGCAACTGGCGCACCAGGCGAACCTGGGCAAATGCCCCCCTGGTCACAGCTGATAGATGGTGATCAAAACTCAGCTGTGGATCCAGGAGGACTCCCAAGTTGCGGACCCTATCTGAGGGGTATAAGTTTTGTCCCCCCAGCCTGATTGATGGTACGGTGGTCAAATTATTGGGAGGAAAACACAACAGCCACTCGGTCTTGTCTGGGTTGAGCACCAGTTTGTTTGCTCTCATCCAGTCTTTAACAGCTTCCAGACCCTGGTTCATCACGTCCACCGCTTCATTGAGTTGGCACGGGGCGGACAGATACAATTGTGTATCGTCCGCATATTGGTGATACTTTATCCCGTGCCTCCGAATGATCTCGCCCAGCGGTTTCATGTATATGTTAAATAGGAGGGGGGACAAGACCGACCCCTGTGGCACCCCATATGTTAGGGGCCTCGGGGACGATCTCTGCCCACCCACCAACACCGACTGCGACCTGTCCGAGAGGTAGGAGGAGAACCACTGCAAAACAGTGCCACCCACTCCCACCTCCCGCAGTCGTCGCAGAAGGATACCATGGTCGATGGTATCGAAAGCCGCTGAGAGGTCAAGGAGAACCAGGATGGACGCAAAGCCTCCATCCCTAGCTCTCCAGAGATCATCGGTCAATGCGACCAAAGCGGTTTCTGTGCTGTAACCTGGTCTGAAGCCGGACTGGAAGGGGTCAAGATAGTTTGCTTCCTCCAAGGTACACTGAAGCTGGAGGGCAACCACTTTCTCAACAACCTTCCCCACAAAGGGAAGGTTGGAGACTGGGCGGTAGTTATTAAGAACAGCTGGATCCAAAGACGGTTTCTTCAGAAGGGGTCTCACCACCGCTGCCTTAAGCTCGGAATACTTGGCCAATTGTTGGGAGGGAAACACACAAGCCACTCGGTCTTGTCAGGATTGAGTGCAAGCTTGTTTACCCCCATCCAGACCCTAACAGCCTCCAGGCACTGACACATCACGTCAACCACTTCACTGAGTTGGCACGGGGTGGACAGATACAGCTGTGTATCATCCGTATACTGGTGATATTTTATCCCGTGCCGCCGAATGATCTCACCCAGCGGCTTCATGTAGATGAAGTTTTATTTGGCTATCAAAAAAAAATAAAGGTAGGTACTCCACAACAGAGCACAAAATTTCTGTTGCTAAGTGAGGCACATCTTAAGTGAATTTTCCCTCAGTTTAAAACCTTCCTTGCCATCATTGTTAATTACTGCAGTTGCTAGTAACATGTTTGTAAGTGACTTCCCCATTGACTTTGCTTGTCAGAAAGTCGCAAAAGGCGATCACATGACCCTGGGACACTGCAACCATCATAAATATGAGTCAGTTCCAAGCAGAGGTGGGTTCCTACCAGTTCACACCTATTTGGTAGAACTGGTTCGTCAAATCTACCGAACCGGTTAGAAGAGGTTCCACCAGTGGACCCGGAAAGCAGGACACACCTACAGAAGAGGTTCCAAAAATTTTTGAAACCCACCACTGGTCCTTGGATATGATTATTCTACACTATCATGCTCCTATTTATAAAACTCAGTGCCTCTGTGAAAGGTAAGGATGACTACTGCGTTTGTGGTGCAATCAGAACATTGCGTGTGTTGAAGTTGTTTTAACGCAAACCAAAGATGCCTTTTAAAAAACAAGTTGACATCCTATTCTTATGCATGCCAGTGCTGTGTGTGAGGTAATTTAAGGTGGTTCTGACAAGTGTCGTCGGCATCTTCATATCCGGTCACATGGGTGGCAGGCCACTCCCATTCAGTCACATGGGCGGCAAGCCACTCCCACAAATGAGGCCACAGCCACAGAGTAGGTTCCAACAATTTTTGAAACCCACCACTGGTTCCAAGCATCTGAATTTTGAATCATATGACCGTAGGGATGCTGCAACAGAAGTGTGAAAAACAGTCATGTCACTTTTTTCAGGGAGATTGTAACTTTGAATGGTCCTTGAAAATGAACCTCTCCTTGAAAATGAACCTCTCCTTGAAAAACCCAATCACACTTTATCCATGTTGAGTGTTAATATGCTATTACTAGATCCTTTCAAAATCTTTCTTAAGATTCTCTATTTTGCATCTGAACAAAACTAAAACACTTTCTAAAAATCTTTCATGTAAAACACCATTTTTTTAATAAAAAAAATGACATATTGCCACTCTAAGAAATAGTAAAAGAATAAACTCAACTCCCGTTTCCATTTCATTTCCAAGATTAGTACATTGCCTTACGGCTCCTTAAGGATTTGTATAAAGCCACTATGGTGAACCTATGGCACACGTGCCACAGGTTGCACGCAGTGCCCTCTCTGTTGGCACATTAGCCGTCCCCCCCCTCCAGTTCAGCTCTGCTGCGCATGTTTGTGTGCCTCTTACTGGCCAGCTAGTCATCAGGTATCTGCTGCGCATGCACTAGGGAAAAGACCCAGTATGGGGGGCATGTGTGTATGCTTGGAGGTGGGGCGCAAACATGTGGAACACACATGCACGTGATGAAACCGCATGGGCATGGCGCATAGGCGGGGGATGCACGCGCATTGCCTTTTGGGGTTCAAGTGCCAACTCAAGCCTGCACATATGCTTTGAGTTCAGAAAAGATTAGCCATCAATAGTATAAGGACAAATAACATTCAATTCTGCTTGTAATATGTACTTGAAAATGATAGTGATAAGAAAGCAGAAGGATCCATTTGATGTACAGACTTGCTTCATTCTATCTTCTCCCTAATTTTTTGCATTCACCACTCTTTGTACCATTTGTGCATTAGCAATAGCAGTTAGACTTATATACCACTTCATAGGGTATATTCAGCCCTCTCTAAGCGGTTTACAGAGTCAGCATATTGCCCCCAACAACAGTCCTCATTTCACCCACCTCGGAAGGATGGAAGGCTGAGTCAACCTTGAGCCGGTGAGATTTGAACAGCCGAACTGCAGAACTGCAGTCAGCTGGAGTAGCCTGCAGTGCTGCATTTAACCGCTGCGCCACCTTGGCTCTTCAAGGTGGCTCTTCATTATTAAAAAGCATAATAATGAAAAGAACTTTGCATTATTTATTAACCAAAGCTGTCTTTACAAGTCTTCATTTTTTTTTAATCACCATGTGCTGAATGAGTGCATTTAAAGTGTAGGAGACATTGATGGATATTAGTTTAAAGAAAAGCTTTTAACTTTCTTTGAAATTTGCTGGTGCCCCTGGAAACTAGTTGATTCTTGTTCTGAAGTAGGAGATTTAAAACCAGAAAGGATGATGTAATGTTTACTAAAAAGGCAAGTCCACAAAGAATCTTTCAGGCAGCAGTAAGTCAGAAAATGGATTTGACCTAGCGTAGACCTGTAGAAACATTACAACACACTGAACAAACAACAAACTTCAAAATAAGTATTTTGATCTTCAAAATTTATCACTGTCTTTTACAGCTAATATGAACGTTTCAGAAGGTACCCTAGATTCTAAATCAATATTGCTCTAATCATTAATGGAGTTAGCATCTAGATCAGTGTTTCTCAACCTTGGCAACTTGAAGATGTCCGGACTTCAACTCCCAGAATTCCCCAGCCAGCATTCGCTGGCTGGGGAATTCTGGGAGTTGAAGTCCGGACATCTTCAAGTTGCCAAGGTTGAGAAACACTGATCTAGATAGATCAAGTTTAAGTCTACCTTCATTGAGTGATTGGCCATCGCTATCACTCAGCCCAACATGTACCCCAAAACTGTTGTTGGAAAGATTGAAGGAAGGAATAGTACATATTGATGGTGCCATCAACTCCTGAAGAAAGATGAAATGTAATAAACACAACACACACATATATACATGCACAACATAGACCCTTTTGGTGATTAAAATCAACAATTTTGTGGTATACGCTCTTGTTCTGCGTGATTATTTTACTCAAAGTCAGATTTTGAAACTATCCTTTTTTACGTTCTGAATACTAAATAGCTTTCATCGGGAAGATCTTGCACAACTATATGATTGGAAAGGGGATGGAAGCAAAAGCTAGAATTTCGTTTTTCTGACTATATAAACAACTGTTCCTCTTTTCAAGGAACACAACTGATATGGTAATCATGATTTGATAAGCATTTTCCCCTTGACATTTCTGCTAATTTCTTTGTTATCTTACATTTAAGTGGCTATACAAGAATATCGTTTATCATTACAGGCTTATAAACCAAATCTGCTTTAACTTGCCTTTGACAAAAATATACACTCTACCCAGTGGTGGGGTTCAAATTTTTTTTACTACTGGTTCTGTGGGTGTGGTTTGGTGAACTTGGTGTGGCTTGGTGGGCGTGGCAGGGAAAGATACTGTAAAATCTCCATACCTTCCCCACTCCAGGGGAAGGCTACTGCAAAATCCCCATTCCCTCCTGATCAGCTGGAAATTGGGAGGCAGAGAATAGATGGGGTGGGGCCAGTCAGAGGTGGTATTAACCAGTTCTCTGACCTACTCAAAATTTCTGCTAGTGGTTCTCCAGAACTGGCCAGAATATGCTGAATACCACCTCTGCCTCTACCGTTTATTTTCATGTTAAGCTTCCTACATTTCTAAAGTTGTGCTATGCGTGTTTCCAGAATATCAGGATTCTTCCTTCCTTGTCTCTGAGCAATCAGCACTAGTAATAAATAGGGAGTTTGTTAAAACCTCTTCTTTACTCACCCTACTCAAACCAAGATGGAATGATGATGTGGGAGGATCAAAATAGCCTTCTTTCATATATTTTCATATACTGATAATGACTAAAAATAAGTACACCATAAATATAAAGTAAAATGTACCAGATAAGACAGACGTTCTTCTGACAGATCTGGAAAGATGATAATGAGGGGAGGGGGCTCTGTTTATCAGTAACTGCCGGTGTGCATTGATCCGCCACAATAGTCTTCATTATTCTACTGTCTCCTTTTGTAAGATAATTTCCAGTCTAACATTTTCCAAAGATTTTTCTTGTAAAAAATGTGAAATAAACTATATAGCAGATCTGAAGATTGTTGATGGTTCCACCACAAATGCGCGAACGACAAAAGCGCACCTGACTAAACCGCGGTGACAAAAACGCGCCAACGAATGAGCGCTGAAGCGCGCCGACAACAGCGCGCCGATAGAAGCGTGCTGTAACCCTAACCCTAAACCAAACCCTAACCCTAACCCTAACCCTAACCCTAACCCTAACCCTAACCCTAACCCTTACCTTAACTTAAATCGCGCTTCTGTCGGCGCGCTGTTGTCGTGCGCTGTTGTCGGCGCGCTTTTGACATCGCGGTTTTAGCGCCGCGGTTTTGTCGGCACGCTTTTGACGTTCGCGCATTTGTCGGGTCATGATTGTTGATTATATTTAATTTTTTTAAGCCAAAGGATTTCTTCCATCTTTTGTTAAATCTTAAAATATGCTGCAGGGATAAAAAAAAAAAAGCCAATGTACAAATAATTTGGAACAGATATTAGGATTTTTAAAAACTACTGAAAATTGAAATGGCCCTTTGACCGCCCCCATTTATTTAAAATAGTGCAATCCTCCCCTTGGTCCCTCTACAGATTTGGCTTTATTTATTTATTTTGAGAGAAGAGAGAAAACTAGCAGAGTTTCACATATGATTATTGCCATCCCTGTCTGAGTAGCCTCCTAGGGAATTCACAACAGCAATCATTTACATTTCTGTTACTTTATCGTAAAAGTTGTAGCTGCATTGCGGCTGTTCAAAATGCTGGACTTTGATACTGGGAGTAGGTAGAGAATTGTGCCTCCTTCATCTGTGCTATGTAGGAACCTGGGCAAAGAAGGGCTAATCTTTCAGTTCAGTAGGAATTTTCTCAAATGAACAAATAGAGTAGTGTTTCTTCACCTTGGCAAGTTAACATTTGTGGATTTTGACTCCCAAAGTTTCTAGGGAATTCTGGGTGTTGAGGTTCATACTTTTCAAAGTTGCTAAGGTGAAAAAACATAGCTGTGTATTCCTCACATAGGCATTGGGATCAGTGATAGGATTCATTTTTTTTACTACCGGTTCTGTGGGTGTGGCTTGCTGGGCGTGGCTTGTTGGGCGTGGCTTGCTGGGCGTGGCTTGCTGGGCATGGCAGGGGAAGGATACTGCAAAATCCCCATTCCCTTCCCACCCCACTAACTATCAGGATTCCAAAAAACAATCCCAATGAAAGAAAAAAGGCTTGTGTTTCCTCAAAGTTCCACTTTATTAGAGATGTCATATTGGCACATCTGGGAAAACCTGCATCTGAAAGCTTCCAGGTTTTCCCACCCAGTTCAACACCCTGCCCCAACACCCACAAGTCTATCACATGGCCCAATCCTTCCTTGCCACGGAGACAGATTCCTCCCATCTACATCCATCCAGGTGCAGCCACAAAAGCAACCTTGACTTTCTGAGAAAGAATGTTATTATGGATCAGTGGTGGGTTTCAAAAATTGTTGGAACCTACTCTGTGGGTGTGGCCTCCTTTGTGGGAGTGGCTTGCCCCCATGTCACCAGATGGGAGTGGCTTGCTGCCCATGTGGCCGGATGGGAGTGGCTTGCTGCCCATGTGACCAGATATGAAATTATGAATTAGTACTTAGGTCGGTCCAAGTAGCTATTCCGAAGTTAGTGGTTAGAAGCAATCATAAAGCAAGATATGGAATTAAAACCAGAAATACTTTGTTGGCTATTTGAAAGGGAGTATAATATATATTTAATTTTACACATGTTAGCAGCTGCTGGAATTGTGTTTGCACAACAGTGAAAAAACAGAGATATGTACATGAATAAATATTACAATGTGCAGGAATAAATAAATTGACAATTAAAATCAAGAAGGCTTTGAATACTTTTTCACGTGGGATTGGTTTTAGCAATTGCCAACTAATGGAAACAGAAATTAGAAATCCAAAAGTATGAAAGAAAACACCAATTATGTAAGGAAAGATCCCTAAAATGTATAAGAAAATATTACTAGATCATTATTAATGTGTAGATAACTGCGGGACATTACACACCCACCAGTGGTGGGTTTCAAAATTTTTTGGAACCTCTTCTGTAGGTGTGGCCTGCTTTCCGGGTCCACTGGTGGAACCTCTTCTAACCGATTCGGTAGATTTGACGAACCGGTTCTACCGAATAGTTGCGAACTGGTAGGAACCCACCTCTGTTATGGATACACATCACTCAACTCTGTATAATCTCCTCCCCACAATTTTCCCACAGTAGAAAGTGTGCAAGGTCTGAAATCCAAAAAGGAAAAGATGGCTTCCAGATCTGACACTAACCTGCTTTCCACTCTGTTCTCCTGTTCAGGGCAACCAAAGAAGATCAACTGGGAGGCTGCGGGGGCAGGGCCAGCCTGTGTGCCGGTTGTCCAGACTCCTCAAAATTCCACTACCGGTTCTTCAGAACCTGTCAGAACTGGCTGAACACCACCTCTGATTGGGATATAATAACGAGTCAAAGCTGGATAATGCCTATTATCTAGGTGAGCCTAGGGTACCTCCAATTTAGGGACCCTCCAAAACCATTGACTTTGTTTTTTTTTTTAATTTATATACATTTTTATTTCTCATATATACATTCACAGTTACATGATCTCATAACTGTTATTAATAATATGTGTTTGTAAAAATTTTTCTCCCCTGCAATTGACAATATAATTGAAATTGCTTTCTTACCATCCCATAGACCCATCTTATTTTACAACAATCCTACTTCTTCTTCCTTCCTTCCCTCCTTCCTTCCCTCCTTCCTTCCCTCCTTCCTTCCCTCCCTCCTTCCCCCTTCCCTCCCTCCATTCTTCTCTCCTTCTCTCCTTCCCTCCTTCATTCCCTCCTTCCTTCCTTCCCTCCTTCCTTCCCTCCTTCCTTCCCTCCCTCCTTCCCCCTTCCCTCCCTCCATTCTTCTCTCCTTCTCTCCTTCCCTCCTTCCTTCCCTCCTTCCTTCCCTCCTTTCTTCTCTCCTTCTCTCCTTCCTTTCCTCCTTCCTTCCCTCCTTCCTTCCCTCCTTTCTTCTCTCCTTCTCTCCTTCCTTCCCTCCTTCCTTCCCTCCCTGCTTCCCTCCCTCCTTCCTTCCCTCCTTCACTTCCTCCTCCCTTTCCTTCCTTTCTTCTCTCCTTCTCTCCTTCCTTCCCTCCTTCCTTCCCCCCTTTCTTCTCTCCTTCCTACCTTCCTCCTCTCCTTTCCCTTCTCTCCTTTCCCTTCCTCTCCTCTACTCTTCCCCTCTTCTTCCCTTTCCTCCCCTCTCTCCTACTCTTGCATTCCCTCCACTTCTTCCTTTGCTTTTCCCTCTCTCCTTTTCCTCTACTTTCTCCTCTCCTTCCCATTGACTTTGATTATCATTATTCTCTAGCTAATATGAACCTTGATAAAGATTCTGGAAATTAATCCCTATTTGAACAGAGAGTTCAGCTATATAATGTGCAAATCCTTTCGGTTCAATGAACTGGTAACTTTTTTTCTTTTTTCTTTCCAGCCCATAACTCAAATATTGTCACTTCTCACTATTATATATCCAGATCTCAAAATAAACTTGGGGTTTTCTCTTCCTATTGAAGTATAGCCTGGGAGAAAACATTTGTACAAGTGTGTGTCCCCATCATCATTAAACATTTGATATTTACATTTTCTTACATATGGGCTTGAAAATACATCCTGGAGGCAAACATCAACATGCAAATTCCAGAACAATTCAGGCTGACCTTTTGGAAGCATTGAACTCTGTTGCATCAAAGAAGCAGGAAGATGAAATCATTAAAAAGTAAGCAAGGAATTAAGTATATGCATATAGGTTAAAACAGTTGCCTTACGGTAAAGATAAACATGCATTTCAGAGCAAACAACATATGTTAGCTCAAACAATCATCCCTTTGGAACTGAAGCAAATAACTTTCTAAGTTTAGCGTGTTTCTCCAATTTGTTATTGCATATACAACCCCTTTGAAATGCATTGTGCATGTATAATATTTGGAAATATTCATGGGTTGCATTTTATTGGCTGAATCCTATAGTCATAATAGGGTATTGTGACTAGACACATTCTACAGATATTCCGGTTAAAAGAGAAAATATTCATATGTTTCGATCAGAAGAGCAGTGAATTCCTTTTTGTAAATATGCAATAATGATGACTTCCATGTGCTTTTAAAAAAATAATAATATATGATTAATTTTCAGAAATATTAAACACAGTGGATGTTAAACGTGATGTATTATGAAGAATAAGGAGTGTTCCTTTCTTTTTGGTCTTGTGTCATTATGCTGAGTGATTTTCTATGTGTGGTTAAACCAGTGGTGGGTTTCAAAAATTGTTGGAACCTACTCTGTAGGTGTGGCCTCCTTTGTGGGAGTGGCTTGCCACCCATGTGACCGGATGGGAGTAGCTTGCCACCCATGTGACCGGATATGAAATTATGAATTAGTACTTAGGTCAGTCCAGGTAGCTATTCAGAAATTCTGGCATTGAAGCATGCAAGTCTTAAAGCTGTCAGGATACAAGATCCTTGCCAGTGGTGGGTTTCAAAAATTGTTGGAACCTACTCTGTAGGTGTGGCCTCCTTTGTGGGAGTGGCTTGCCACCCATGTGACCAGATGGGAGTGGCTTGCCGCCCATGTGACCGGATATGAAATTATGAATTAGTACTTAGGTCAGTCCAGGTAGCTATTCAGAAATTCTGGCATTGAAGCATGCAAGTCTTAAAGCTGTCAGGATACAAGATCCTTGCCAGTGGTGGGTTTCAAAAATTGTTGGAACCTACTCTGTAGGTGTGGCCTCCTTTGTGGGAGTGGCTTGCCACCCATGTGACCAGATGGGAGTGGCTTGCCGCCCATGTGACCGGATATGAAATTATGAATTAGTACTTAGGTCAGTCCAGGTAGCTATTCAGAAATTCTGGCATTGAAGCATGCAAGTCTTAAAGCTGTCAGGATACAAGATCCTTGCCAGTGGTGGGTTTCAAAAAATTTTGGAACCTCTTCTGTAGGTGTGGCCTGCTTTCTGGGTCCACTGGTGGAACCTCTTCTAACCGGTTCGGTAGATTTGACGAACCGGTTCTACCGAATAGGTGCGAACTGGTAGGAACCCACCTCTGGGTTAAATGTAGGAGCAGACCAAGATAAGTACATTTATGTATAATAGAAGAATAGAGGACTTTGCCTAAGCTACTTCAACACTGTACTTCCAGATTTAACTGGCAGAAGGAGATCCAGATGAGATAGAGAGAAATGAATGTTAAGTGAATGAATGAATGAATGAATGAATGAATGAATGAATGAATGAGAGAGTTCAGAGCTGAAGAAGCTTCTTGGATGAGAAGTGAAACTGGACCAAAAAATCCAGTTGCCATTTGTAAAAGCACCTTTGGGACAACCATGACCTGGATGACTGAGAATCTCCAAGGACAGAGCTTATGTGGGAAAAGACCAGAAAGAAACAGAAAATGTCAGTTTAATAACCAAGTTATCATTGATTTTAAGAGGACAAAATCTTAATTTGTTTGGATTTTAGATTTTAGATTTCACAATCAGAAATATTAAAAATAATGAATGCTGTCAGGACTGTATAGGTATTTTTTACATTCTAACCAGAATTATGTATTGCTATTATTCTATGATGATTATAAGCAAGATCTGTTCAAATCTTTCTAGATTCAAAATAGATAGCATTGAAATGATTGCTGAAGCATAAAGTAAACAGATTCTTTAAAATATTCATTTTCAGCTTCTACTGAAAAGTCAGCTTCTACTGACTTCTACTACTGCTGAGTTTTTCCTAATAACCTGGCACGAAAAGCATATCTCTGATGCAATGGACACTTATTTTCGAAATTGCTGACCTTGGTATCAGGCTGTTAACAACACAAAGATCACAGTGGTTAAGGGATCCAAAATGAGTCAGACTTCTTTCGTATTAGATGCCACCCATTCTCTTGAGGTTGACCATCAAGAGTTGAAGAACTGTATGTTTTAGAGAGAACATTGTGTTATTTCAAAAGAGCTATGTACATTTTCTCATGAATGTTACCATGATGATTATGTCTCTTTTGCAAGACATTCACCATTGGCATATATCACGTCACTTGTGGTTTCATTCTTTAAAAAAACACTGTTTCCTTAGGGTTCTGTGAAAATGTTATTTTGAAAAAGAGAGGCCATTTTTTTTTCAGGCACTCATAACTACTCGTAAAACAGTTCTGGAACTACATCTCAATGTATAAACTGCTACTAGCCCAAAGTTAAACATCTTGGGTAATGGCACATGGGTTACAAGGCCATATTACAGGCTAATTCTGCTGACTGCCACCAATTTGATTCTCGCCAGCTCAAGGTTGACTCATCCTTCCATCCTTCCAAGGTCGATAAAATTAGGACCCAGATTGTTGGGGGCAATATGCTGACTCTGTAAACCACTTAGAGTGCCCTGTAAAGCATTAGGAAATGATATGTAAATCGAAAATGCTAAGTGCTAATTTCATAATGAGTGCCAAGCAAGAATAGCAATTTCCCCCCAAATATGGTATGTGTTGATGATATTGTTGATGATATTTTATTGGCTGAATCCTATAGTCATAATAGAGTATTGTGACTAGACACATTCTACAGATATTCCGGTTAAACAATTTTCTTTTCTATAGATACTGGAAAAAAAAGGGTATTATAGTAAGAAAATTGAATACACACACTTTACCACTATTACAAGCTTATCAAAAGTTGCAATTTAGCCAGAGGTCTTTTGCAACACAAATCCATTCAAGATTCTGCTTTAAATTTATAACTGTGAAAATATTTCCCTCAAAGTTTTACTGACTAGGATCAATTCTTGCAAGCATAACATTCTGTTCTAGGTGTAATTGGTTGTTAAATGTATATTACAGCTCTGTATCTGATACTTGAAAATCAATGTAGCATTATTGAAAGAGAAAATGCGAGGTGCTTAAAGCAGCCCTTTCACTGATCACTTTCATCTGACCCTTATCAGCTTCAAACTAGAAAGTTTACTTAAACTTTGTTAAACTTACAAACACGCGCCCACATGTCGGGGACATGCTGATACATTGGCAGACAAATAAACATTTCTAAACATTCCTGGGTGGTGGGAGAAAGCTGTTTCTGAGAAACCTATCTTCAGACAAGAAGTAACCCCACATGCACAGGAAGTGCAAAGTCAATCTAAACATTTCATTTTCCATAAGAACCAGAAAAACCACCAACTGTCGTCAGAAACAAGGCAGGGTATTGCTTAAGTGCAGAAAACCTCTCTTTTTCTGCCTGATGGTTCAATATTCATTTTTAGCAACATATTCTGGGAGTGGTATCAGAATCCATGACAGAGAAAGTTGGGCTTTTCTAACTATGGCAGGTTGAAATGACAAGGAATTTGTTGATATAGCCATCTGATACATGTCTTTAGTGGGCTCCTCAGTAAGTGGTGGATTAAGGCTCACTGGTGCCCTAAGCACTGAAAATCTTGATGCCCCTTCTCTTTTGTACATATTATAGAAATCTTCATTGGTTTTTTTTTTCTTTCTCAACTTTGTGGTGCCCCCTTGGGCCTGGTGCCCTAAGCACGTGCTTAAACTGCTTAATGGTTGATACACTCATTGGTGCTCTCTGAGCTTGGTGATGTTCTTGCAGACATTTCATTAC
Organism: Thamnophis elegans; assembly: GCF_009769535.1. Classification (NCBI taxonomy): domain Eukaryota; kingdom Metazoa; phylum Chordata; class Lepidosauria; order Squamata; family Natricidae; genus Thamnophis; species Thamnophis elegans. Next base: position 9,587,303 of record NC_045550.1, read on the forward strand.
CAAACTAGCTTACATCATCCTAATATTATCCATCAACATCAAGGATGATATTATCTAGTTTAGTAATGAAATGTCAACAAGAAAACCACCAAGCTCAGAGAACACCAAGGACCACACTGAGCTATATAACCCTGAGCTATATAAATATTTTCAACCCTGAGCTATATAAATATTTTCTTACATGCACATGTCTTTAGACAACAGGTGATTTTCAGCGCAAATAGTTTTTTTATTGAACTTTATGAAACCTATCATCAATAAAGGTCATATTTGCTTTACGATAGTGGTGCTGCATAACAATTTAAATAGCTCAAGAGATTTGATATGTAAAATTAACATAAGGGAATCAAAAGAGGTTAAGAAGCAAACAGAATATTTGTAAAAATTGTCCTGATTTCAGTTGTTTGCATTTAGCTTGGCTCCAATGGGACCTGAAAATATTGTTCCATCACAGCAGCTTCTGAAAAGCATTTTTATGCATTTGTGTGCTTTAACAGGATAGAAGAAATGGGCAGAAGAGTCCTCTTTGTTCATCTAAAGATTATGGAAGTGATACAGGAAAGATCATGTCAGAGTAGAAACCTATAGAGAAAACTCACCAAAAGGAACTTAATTAATACAGAACCAGACTGGAAATAAGTGTATTAGTTTATAGACTAAGAAAAAAATATGAATGATTTTGACTACAAAGGTTATGGTATAAATAATAGCAGTAGCAATAGCAGTTAGACTTATGTACCGCTTCATAGGGCTTTCAGCCCTCTCTAAGCGGTTTACAGAGTCAGCATATCGTCCCCACAGTCTGGGTCCTCATTTCACCCACCTCGGAAGGATGGAAGGCTGAGTCGACCTTGAGCCTGTGAGATTTGAACCGCCGAACTGCAGGTAACAGTCAGCTGAAGTGGCCTACAATACTGCACCCTAACCACTGCGCCACCTCAGCTCTAAGGGGAGAGGAGATGAAGCCAAGATAATAGAGAAGACCAATACAGAAACCATATGTTTGGACACGAAATTAATGAAAGAAGATTGTATTGTTATAATATGATAAACTAAATATATGAACAAAAACACAAATACAACATTTCTTCCCATGTCCCTGGGAAGGAAGATGATGTTCTTATGGGATATTAAGAATTTATCGGAATAGGAAGACTTAGAAAAAAATGTGTCAGTTAAATTCTGCAGGTACTGAAGCTCAAATGAGAATGGAACCATAGAACAGAATACTTAATAAACTTGGAAGAAAGCAGGAAGTTTTGAAGGAACGGGTATGTCTATATGATTGCCATTATGGAGGGGTGTGAAAGTTGAATTCAATTGAATTGAATTCATTTGATTTCCATGCCACCCAATCCCGAAGGACTCCGGGCGGCTTACAGAAATGAAAAGAAATTAAAAGAACTTAAAAACAATAGGACACACGAAGTTAAAAAAGGAACACAACAAATACCCAATCAGAAGGCCTGCTGGAAAAGCCAGGTTTTAATGGCTTTGCGAAAGGTCATGAGAGTGTGGAGGGCCCGGATCTCTGGGGGCAGCTCATTCCATATGGCCGGAGCGGCAACAGAGAAGGCCCTACTCCTAGCATTGTCCTGCTGAAGGCACCCGGAGGAGGCCCATCCTGTGCGATCTTATTGGTCTAAGGGAGGTATGTGGCATAGGTCATAGAAAGTCATAGGAATTGTTGAGGACACTGAGAACCATATGCAGAAAAGAACTAAAGATAGGCAAGAACAAATCCTTGGGAGTTCTAGCAGGAAAGGGGGAAATATGGAAAAATAATCAGAGGGTTTGGGGGGGAAACACCAGCTAAATATCTAGAGTGTCAAGAAAGTCAAGAAAGGGAAAATGGTCAACTGTATCAAAGATATCAAGGAAGAGAGAAATAGAATGGAAAAATGTAAGAACGGTATGTAAAAGAGAGAGAGAGAGAGAATTTTAATACAGTACAAAGAATGGAAATCCAATTTTGATGATCGACAGAAAAGTCAGAAGAAAGTAATAGAACCAGCAAAATGATGCTGGGAATTCAACAGCAGTAGAACATTAGAAAGAAATGATGACGAATAGCTGAAAATGGAAGAAATGCGAATATAATTGAATTCCACAGTGCTAGTCAATTGTATTTACTCATACAATGCTATATTATCATTTCTTTTGGAACTGCTATGCATTATAATTATCAGTTCTCTCTCTTCTTTTGTTTATATCTTTTTGAAATGTTCAGGATACCTTGAACCAAGCAAATTACCTGCAACAATTTAATTGTTGACAAGTTAACAAATCAATTAGGTAAGAGTATTTCACTGAGAAAACATGTGCCATACTGATAATCTACTACATGATTTCAATGAATGTAACACTCATTAACCAAAAATATATAACACAAACACCATAAAACCATCTGGTAATCTGATCATCTATACAATCTGGTCAACTGAGGAAGAAAATAATTCCAGTTTTCCACTGTTGAAGAGAGACCGGAATATATTTTTTTATCTCCTAGGGCCTAGTCACAATTGACATTGTATTATAGGCAAAAGATTATTGAGATAGGTCACCAGATCGAATCTGCAAAACTCAGGATCACCAATGGAAGTTAGCCATGAACTAGAGTTTCTTGAGCCGAGGTGGTGCAGTGGTTAGGGTGCAGTACTGCAGGCCACTTCAGCTGACTGTTATCTGCAGTTCAGCGGTTCTAATCTCACCGGCTCAAGGTTGACTCAGCCTTCCATCCTTCCGAGGTGGGTGAAATGAGGACCCAGACTGTGGGGGCGATATGCTGACTCTGTAAACCGCTTAGAGAGGGCTGAAAGCCCTATGAAGCGGTATATAAGTCTAACTGCTATTGCTATTGCTATTGCTATAACCTGGTAGTTCTTTTTCAGATATTCTTTACATTATAAATTCAGAAAGGACTGTGAGGTAAGATTCTTCAGATACAACCTTTATGCAAAATTCTAATTTAGATCCTTGCCACTAGATTTTTTAACACAATTCCCTTCTTTAAAATGAAGATCAGTCTTTTTATTTCAACATTCAGTAGTGAAAGAAAAGTGGAAGGCTTCTTATAACTTCTTGGGCTTAACCACTCCTGGTTTCCACATTAGGCAAGTCTTTGGAACACCATTGCACTTCTTTGTGTGAGAGAGACTCTGGCAGATCAAAGCAGACATCACTTCTGGCTTATCTAGTGCTTATCCTAGAACTATTGACCCCTCAATCATTTATTAACAAGCTTGTCCCTTCCTCCCACTTTGTTAGAGAAAACTATTTACCCAGGTTAAACAGTTTACAGAAAACCTCCTAGATTCCTCCCAATCTTCCTGGTTCGACCAATAAGGAAATTTACTAAAAGAAACTAATCCGCATTTTCTGTCTAGCTGTATGTATAATAATAAAGTCCCAATTTGTCAAATGACAAGGAACTCAAATGATATCATAGTATTCTAGATGATTATGAATGTTTAACATTATTTTGTGAAAAGTTTCTGAAAACAAGCTTACCAGCGAGAAAGATTGAAAATCTATAAGTAAGGATGGTCAGGGACAAAGCATGTGACTTAAATCCACCCTCTGTATGTGATGGGCTGTCTCTTTCTTTTCCCATTCTAAATCCCCTTAAAGTGATAAATCACTTAACAATTACTTATAAATCACTTATCAATTACTTAAAATGGATTTTATCTTCAGTATCTTTATTATAGCATGGTAAAATGCACTACACAAGGTTTAATGCATGCTAAGTAAATGCTCCTTTTAAACAACTTTAGAAAGTATTTGCCAAAAAAGAGAGTATTTTTATTATGTTTGCATTTGAGAATTTAGGTGAGCTCTTCCATGTTGGCAAGACTGTGACCTTAGAATGGATTTGCATGGATTTGAGGAGAGTGTCAAAGGGGCATAGAAATCTCTGCCCTCCAAAGAAGAGTCCTGCACCTCAGTCCTTGGCATATCCTTCATTGCTGTCATTGCGGCTTTGTTGCTATGGGAATTCTGCAAAAGTGAGACAAAAGAGGATTTTTTGTTCCAGGAATTTAAAGAAGATTGATAATGCAGAATGTTTATTTTTTCTTACATAGGACAAGAATGTTTCCAAGGGTAGGGATGAAAGGATGCTAGTTATCCTCCCCATCTTCCTCCTCCTCCTCCTCAGCTGGGACCAATGAGGTTATTTCAAAATGTTTAGAAGGCCAAAGGAATAAGATACACCCGCTTCCCCCTTGCTACATCGGCACAATGTCAGCTGATCATAGATTAGGGGAGAGAACCAAGAATCAGATCCGGCAGACTGAATGATGATAGAGTTTAATGCTGTCAGGTATTCTCTTTGTGTTCTAAGAGTCAAGGGAGATGATTCCCAGTTTATTCTTGGAAATAAACAACAATCATGTTCCATGCAGGATGGATGAGAGTTTAATGCTCCTCACCTTTCTCCATACCAATGAAGCAGCCAATGTAGAATTAAGGGAATCCACAGATGAATTGGGATGTCAAAATCCTCCAGTTCCCGGAATAGTCATCTTCATGTTGTTGTTGTTGTTTATTAGTTTTGTATGCCGCCCACTCCCGAAGGACTCCGGGCGGCTCACAATAAACAGGGAAAGGGAAATAAATAAGACAATACAAAGAATTTAAAAATGCACAACATTCACAATTGAGGCGGGGCTGGATATTTCAACAGCCCCCAGCCTGTCGGAACAGCCAGGACTTGGTAGCTTTACGGAAGGCCGGGAGGGTAGTAAGGGTCTGGATCTCCACGGGGAGCTCATTCCAGACGGCCGATGCAGCAACAGAGAAGGCTCTCCCCCGGGGGGTTGCCAGCCAACATTGGCTGGCCGATGGAACCCGGAGAAGACCAAGCCTGTGAGATCGAATCGGTCTTTGGGAGGTAATTGGCAGGAGGCTGTCTCTCCGGTACCCAGGTCCGATGCCATGCAGGGCTTTATAAGTAATGACTAGCACCTTGAAGCGTGTCCGGAGACCAATGGGTAGCCAGTGCAGCTTGCGGAGGATAGGTGTAACGTGGGTGTACCTGGGTGCACCCACAATCGCTCGCGCGGCTGCATTCTGGACTAGCTGAAGTCTTCAAACACTTTTCAAGGGCAGCCCCATGTAGAGTGTGTTACAGTAATCCAGTCTTGAGGTGACGAGGGTGTGAGTGACTATCTGAAGTGCCTCCCGGTCCAGGTAGGGTTGCAATTGGTGCACCAGGTGAACCTGGGCAAAGACCCCCCTGGTCACAGCCGACAAATGGTGATCTAAAGTCAGCTGTGGGTCCAGGAGGACTTCCAAATTGCGAACCCTCTCTGAGGGGCGTATAATTTCACCCCCCAGCCTGAGAGATGGAATAGTTTGCCAATCTTTGGGATGGAACATCAATAGCCATTCAGTCTGTCGGGAGAGTTATGTTCTGTAACTCGCTCTCCCTGAAGAATATATGGTGATCCTAAACACATCATCTTTGCAGAAGCTCTAGCTTAAATACTCATAATGATAACTACTTATCTCAGCTGTACCCACATTGGTGGTAGGGAGGAAATGATCCCAAGAATGTGTATATTAAGTATAAGAATGAACAAAAAGCATACTGTATACTAGGGGAAAGCATGCAATAATGCACACACATATTTAAATTTGGAAATGACACCAAAGCAGGCAGAAATGGTTAACATTAGAAAAATATAACTTGATAAGGGCCATGCTTGACATATTTCCAAATATATACAGGTAGTCTTTGATTTATAACAGTTCATTTAGTGACTGTTCAAAGTTACAATGGCATTGAAAAAAATGACTTTGACCATTTTTCACACCTAAGTTCATTGCAGCATCCCCATGTTCATGGGATCAAAATTCAGACAATAGCAATAGCAATAGCAGTTAGACTTATATACCACTTCATAGGGCTTTCAGCCCTCTCTAAGCGATTTACAGAGTCAGCATATTGCCCGCAACAACAATCCGGGTCCTCATTTTACTCACCTCGGAAGGATGGAAGGTTGAGTCAACCTTGAGCCGGTGAGATTTGAACAGCCGAACTGCAGTCAGCTGAAATAGCCTGCAGTGCTGCATTTAACCACTGCGCCACCTCATGGCAACTAGCTCATTGTTATTACAGTTGCAGGACCCAGGGTCATATGACCGCCTTTTGCGACCTTCTGACAATCAAGGTCAACAGAAAAGTCATATTGACTTAACAACCACGACATGGATGTAACAACTGCGGTGGTTCTCTTAACAACTGTAGCAAGAAAGGTCATAAAACGGGGCAAAATTCACTTTACAAATGTTTCACATAGCAACAGAAATGTTGGGCTCAATTGTGGTTGTAAGTTAAGGACTACCTGTAATTGAATGGTCACCGCACTTCTCATATTCTCCTCTCCCTTATAACATGTGGTGTTTATTCTCTTTGGCTTTCAGAAAATTTAAAAAGTTTTCTCCATTTTCAAAGGCCTTTGAAACTAGTGAATTAATAGCAGTATTTTTTTTCCTCATTTTTGGGTGCTTAAGGTTTAAGGTTTAAGGTTTATTAAAATTTGTATGCCGCCCACTCCCATCGGGACTCTGGGCGGCTCACAGCAAGACAGAAACAGTTTAAATTTAAAAATAGAAAAATACAATATTAAAAATTCACATCATCCATTACATCTAAGTGGGGGCTGGATATCCATTAACAGCCCCAGGCCTGCCGGAACAACCAGGTCTTGACGGCTTTACGGAAGGCCGGGAGAGTGGTAAGGGTCCGGATCTCTGTGGGTAGATCATTCCACAGGGCTGGCGCAGCAACAGAGAAGGTCCTCCCCCGGGGAGCCGCCAACCGGCATTGTCCGGTTGACGGCACCCGGAGGAGGCCCAGCCTGTGCGATCTTGTTGATTGTTGGGAGGTGAGTGGCAGGAGGCAGTCTCTCAGGTAGCCAGGTCCTAAACCATGTAGGGCTTTAAAAGTAACGACTAGCTTAGCATTTTCAATCAACTGCTTTACATTTCTTGTTGCATTTAAGTTAATATTAATTGGTTTTTCCATAATTTGAACAAGTTGTTTTAAGTTTTGAATAAAAAAATATTTCCTAAAGAGCTGTATACTATAAATGATTTCAACTGTGTACATTGCTTTCTCAGACGAAATAAGAGAAAAGGTGGATGCATCTCTTGCTGTAATTTGAATTTTCAGTGTAACATTCTACTCCCTCCTATCTCACTAAAAGCATAGAAACATAATATTTCCTGAACTACAGCTTAAACTTTGATATGCAGTTTCCTAAGTGTGTGTCACAGCGGCTCAGTGGCTTAGGAAGCCGAGGTGGCGCAGTGGTTAGGGTGCAGTACTGCAGGCCACTTCAGCTGACTGTTATCTGCAGTTCAGCGGTTCTAATCTCACCGACTCAAGGTTGAATCAGCCTTCCATCCTTCCGAAGTGGGTGAAATGAGGACCCAGACTTTGGGGGCGATATGCTGACTCTGTAAACCGCTTAGAGAGGGCTGAAAGCCCTATGAAGCGGTATATAAGTCTAACTGCTATTGCTATTGCTATTGCTAAGATGCCACTGAGGCTTGCGTGGCTTGCAATCAGAAAGGTTGGCAGTTCAACGGTTCAAATCCCTAGCACCATGTAATGAGCTCCCGTTACTTGTCCCAGCTTCGGCCAACCTAGCAGTTTGAAGGCATATAAAAATGCAAGTCGAAAAGCAAGGACCACCTTTGGTGGGAAGGTAACAGCGTTTCGTGAGCCTTCGACATTGAGTCATGCCGGCCACATGACCACAGAGACGTCTTTGGACAGCGCTGGCTCTTCAGCTTTGAAACAGAGATGAGCATCGACGCCTAGAATCAGGAACGAGTAGCACATTTGTGCAAGGGGAACCTTTATCTTTATGTATGTGTCTTACAGATATGCTACCAAAGGTTTAGGAAGATTATGTCATTGTCTTTCATGATTTGTATTTGTTGTGAATGTTGCAAGAACTACAAGGAAAAAAAATCTTGGAAGTGATCACACCATCACCACTATCTGCCTGGGTGTCATGGGGCTGTGTTGTGGGATCTGCCCATAACATATTGGCCATGCTACAATCTCAATCTTCTCTAGGTGAATGTGTCTTTCATTTGTCATGCTATTTGCTATTTTCTATTTTCCTTTCCAGAACAAATAAGCATAAGAAATTGCTTGAACTTTCACCAATGAAATAATGGTGTCATTGTTTTGATAGAAATATAAACATAACAAGTTTGCTAAAGGAGTTTCTGCATATAGCCCTAATGTTAACATTAAATAACCTTTAGCTTCTTTTTGTTTAAAAACAAGAATGTACTGAGATTGGTAAGACCATATTATTAATGAGCCAATTCCAACAGAATCTCCTATAATTGGTCATGTGAAAAGCTATTTTGGATTGGAGCCATCATTTCCTCTCTGACTTAACTGGGTGATTTATACCACCAATATGCAGCAGGCTGCAAAGACTGATGTATCATGTTCTATGTCTGCATTGCCATTATTGCTTTTAGTTGATTATCAGTTGTCAATTCAGTTCAAAAATCCTAATTTTTCATGGATATATATTTCAACATTTTGAATGACATGCAACTTAAATTCTTTATTCCCAAAACATTATATCTACAGAATTTAGCTACTTGTTTATTAAGGGGAAATTACTCATGAGAGAAAGGGATCATTTTTAAAAACTAGTTTTAAATAATACATGGCTTTGATTTGTTTAGAAACTTTCTTCCCATTTAACATAATGGCATGGAGAAAATCAAGGCATCCTGATTTCTTATTGATGAATAAAGTTGATTCAATATTAAAGTGGCAAATTTCAAACATTACTAAATGGAGGCATTTTTTTTTTTGTCTGCTGATTTGCAGGCAGTACACTGAAAATTGTTACATTACAAACTTTTGTGAATCATAGTCTATTTCATAAGATATGTATATATCTTATAAGATATTCATAGGGTCGATTGGACTATCATCAACAGAATAAGCTGAAATAAAATGTTAATTTATAAGTTGCAAAAACTATCCTGGTTGTTCCAAAGGTGCTTTTTCAGGAGGCAACTGGACTTTCTTGTTTTTTCTTTTGAAGATATTTCACTTCTCATCCAAGAAGTTTCTTCAGTTCTGACAGGATAGTGAGGAATGGAAAGATGTATATCCCTTGCAGACAGCTGGTCATTTGCATTCTTTTAAAGAGTCCTTGAGGCCCCTTGGAGGTTTATCTCTGTCCTCAGGGTCACCTGAGTAATGCCCCTGATTCTTGTAGTCTGCAATTCTTCCTCTGGAAATCATTCCTACTTCAAATGGATGGCTGAGAATCTATATAGACTTTTATCCTGGTTCTTACTGTGAAAAGGCTAATATAGCTGGCCCTTTGGTATCTTTCTTCCAGTATGCTAAAAAAAAAAGACATTGGTGTATTGTTTTCCACATATCAAAAACTTCCCATTTTTAAATTAGTACTTCCCTAAATCCTCTAATCTTACATGGTGACCTATGGCTTCATCGAATTGATAAGAAACTGTGTCTCTACGACACAAACGTGGATGCACACGCTCACACTTTTTTCATATTCATCAATACTCAGCCCGCTTTTAACTGCCTGCACTCGCACTGACCTTAAAACACAAAGTATTCCGAACTGTGTGTATGCCTACCTATCTATAAACAACACCTGGAGAACAGAGAATCCAGCAGCTGCTTTGCCTCTTTATTGCTTTATTATCTTGTGTAATACAGAAAAACATGATAGCTAAGTCCAATCGGCAGGCTTCGGCGGCTTTGCAGATGGCTGGCAGTTGAGTTTACAGTTTTTACAGCTCTCATCAGCACCCAAAGAACAAGGACTATAATAAGACCTTATTGTTTTATGCAATCTTATGGTTCATTCCAGGATCACTATATTTTCCACATCCGTGGCATATTCTGAAACGATTTCTTCTTTTTATACTCTCTCTTGCTGAGGGTGAGCCTAAACATGGACACGGAGAGTCTGTGTTGAAACCACAACCAGACTACATAGGACTAAAAAAAACCCTCCTGTTTAAAACCCCATCAATCTTCTTCAAGTCCATGTCACCAGTACCTGTATAGATACGGACGTAGAATGAAACAGGAAACGGACACTGAAGTATATCACTGAGAATCTCGGTTCAAGATAAAATATTGATACTACCAAAAATGTAGTACCTTCATACTGAAAGGATATGGAGCTAAGTGAACTTAAATAGAAATGGCACACAAATCTAATTCCAATTAATATACGGTCACTTGTACATTAGTAAAAATAATAATAATAAATCTGTTATGAAAAGGGTTGGGAGTAGAGGTGGGTTCCTACCGGTTCGGACCAGTTCGGCCAAACTGGTAATAACTTGGCAGTCTGGGTCGCTGGAACCGGCAGTGACCCAGACCTACCACGCCCCCAAACTGGTTCTCTTGGCATTGCCATAGGTATTGCTATCCGAGCCGAGGTGGCGTAGTGGTTAGGGTGCAGTACTGCAGGCCACTTCAGCTGACTGCTATCTGCAGTTCAGCAGTTCTAATCTCACCGGCTCAAGGTTGACTCAGCCTTCCATCCTTCCGAGGTGGGTGAAATGAGGACCCAGACTGTTGGGGGCGATATGCTGACTCTGTAAACCGCTTAGAGAGGGCTGAAAGCCCTATGAAGCGGTATATAAGTCTAACTGCTATTGCTATTGCTACCTTGTTTTTGCCTTCTGCGCATGCGCAGAGCAATTTTTGTGCATGGATGCACAGCAAACCAGCAGTAGCAAACCACCATGAGTGAACCAGCAGTAGCGGCAGCCAGAATCTACCCCTGGATGGGAGAGAGAGATTTGCAGCCAGCAGCACCATTTACATTTTCACGTCACTCTAAAATGTGCTGCTTTCATAGTTTGTTGTGAACCACATTCGATTATTGCAAATAGGATATGTGGCCGTACCTTATCAATAAGTTCAATATATAACTACATTCAAATATGTTATAGAGAATTACAAAAAGCAGTTAGAATGGTGGATAAAATTTCTGGAAGTAGACAACGGCAAAAATGTAAAAACATGCAGATACCAATAGAATATAATTATCGTAAACAGCCAGTTTTATGAGATTCTGTGTGTCAGTAAGATAAGTCTGAAATTTATATAAAGGATTGTAGTTTTAGAACAATATATTGCTTGCTTTCAAAGTCAGGAATAATTTAAAATGTCAAGGCTTTCCACGGAGTAGCAAAGAAATTTGTCACTGTGATTTGTAAGCAGTTGCTTTGGTTTTTAAATAATAGTTGCTGAATTGAATGAGCAATGCTCATGTTGGAGCTATTAACTTTGAGCTCATGGGGAATATTTCAAGAGGGCAGATATGAAGGGTAATAAAAACAGAAGCTTTTCTTAGTTGGAAAACCCTACTTGCCGTTCCTGTTCTCTTCTTCTCCACCTCTTCTCCTTTCTTCTAGCAAATTGTAAATGCTGTTGTTACCTATAATGTAGCCAAATTTTGCCATTGGCCAATAATTATGGGGCATGAATAAGTGCACCAGCATGCCTAACGACCCTCTCCTACTGTCCTGATTTATTTGTACCCATTTCCTGTGTTCTTATTCATGTTTATTCTTATTGCTGTTGCCTTGTACAGCATGGGTCGTCAACTTGGTTCCTACCACCCATTAATGGGCGTTTTGGAATTCCAGGTGGGCGGTAGGGACTTCGGAGTTTAAAACCTCCTTTTGAGCGAGTGGGCAAGCGCGAGCGCACACATCATTAAACCAACGTGCACGTGCACGCAAACAAGCAAACACGTGGGAAGCAGAAGGGGAGGAGTGGAAACTGATAGCAGGGACAGGCAGATAAGTTTTGTTATCTTACGAAATAAAGCGGAGCAGAGCAGTTGCAAAATAGGAGAAAGAAAAGTTATAGGCAGGAGAGAATTGTTGTTGGCTAATAATAATAAGTGGGCTAACTAGCTCAGCCTTACTTTTGTACATTGCCCTAAGGAAGGTTAAAAAAAAGGAGATAAAAAGGAAAAGATTAAAAAAAACTAACAAAAAAAGGGAAGAAAAATAGAGAAAAGGGGATAAAATAAAGGAGGAGAGTAAGCAGTGTTTAGTCTGGCTCATAAATTAAGTTTTGTTATCTTATAAAATAAAAGAAAGAAATAAGTAAAGGAAGAAGAAGGAGAAAATAAAAAAAGGGAAAAAGAGATCCTTGATATAGTGAAATACTATAAGAAAGGTAGAGAAGAAGAAGGCAGGAAAAGGAATTTTGTTTTGATGGTGACACTTAATAAAAATCGGCACCTAATACAGCATTGTTTTTGGTGTTTGTAATAAAAGGGAAAAGAGGAGGGGAAAAAGCACTGTGTGGAGTGCAGATCAAAACGTAAGAGTACAGACTTCCTGGGGGCGTGGCCTGTTGCCGAGGAGGGCTCCACCGAGCTCCTCAGAGATCTGGTTTGTATATCTAAATAAGATCATAGATAGCACCCCTTTTTGGCTAAGAAAGGGGCAGGGAGGATAGCTCCGTAGGCTAGGGTCTATTCGTAAGCCACAGCCTTTTTCTTTTTTTGGCTGTGGAAAGAGATTAGATCCAGCCGAAGCGGAGCTTTTATCTCCAGCCATTTCTTCTCAGCTGCCTTTTTTTTTTTTGGCAGCCCCAGACAGGCTAGCCCCCCCCAGGACAAAACAAAGTTTTTTCAAGCTAGAATTGATACGGGAGGGTACCACCCCTGTGAGATTTATGCTTTTATTACTATCTTAAATACCAGCACCATTCGTCTTAGAGACTTCTTTGTCTAAATAGACCTCAAAATGGCGATTTCTCTCCGTGGATGATTACTGGATGTACTTAGCCGGGTTTACCTTCCTGCAGACCGCTCCTTAACAAAATAAACTCTTCTTCTTTGGAAATAGAGGGGAGCGAAGCGCTGCTTACTTGTTTATTTATTATGGCACCCAGATCAAAGAAGCGTCTTGCTACAAATGTGTCTAAAGAATTTAAAGAATTTTTTCTGGAAACACAGCCTTTGTCTCCTACGCCCTCTACTGGAGAATTTTTAACACAGGAATATCTCTTTAAAATGTTTAATGCCTTTAAGCAAGAAATTAAGGAATTTGTATTGGAACTTTATGATGATCTAAAATCTAAAGTTAATCAAATGAAGGCGAATACGTTTGCAGCCGTGTCTGCCCTGTCAGATTACTCTGCTGAAATAGAGAACAAATTGGAAAGTCTGGAGAAGGCTAATTTTAATTTGACTACCAATATTCAAATTTTACAACAAAAAATTAGAGATAACGAAGAACAGCTTATGACGATAAATTTTAATAGGAAGGCATTTGCAATAAGAGTCAGAGGATTCCGTGAAAAGGAGCAAGAGAATTTGAAACAGACCTTTGCTGAAGCCTTCAGCCATGCGCTGGGAAGCCCGGGACTTAACTTTGATTGGCAGATTCGGAAAATCTATCGCCAGAACTCATTGATAGCGGAACAGCGACAGCTCCCGAGGGACATAATTATACATTTCTCTACAAAAGAATCTAGAAATGCGATTGTGCAAAAGTTTCATAATAACAGTTTCCGAGTTGACGGCCAGGACCTGATTGTTTTCAAAGATATTCCTTTTCAGATGCTGAAGGCAAGAAGGGACTACACCTTTTTAACTAAGGAGCTTAGGAGTCAACAGATTCGATACAGATGGGAGGCCCCTGCCGGTATCACGGTTACATTTGAGAATCAAAGATTTTGTCTTAACTCTGTTTCGGAGGCTCAAGATTTCTATTGTAGGATTCTGAAGGCGGGACTTCCTGACGCGCTTGGAAGAGAGGAGAGACAAGCGGAAGGAGAAGGCAAGCGGCTGGCCATGTGGCTGCAAGATGGAGGGGGTAGCCCCTCCTCCCTCGGAGAAGCAGAAAAACGGAGATCGAGAATTTAGACACTTCAAAATGCTTGCTAAAGTTGAGGACTGAATGGGGGTTTGAGACCTCTCTCCGGTAGAAAAAGCGGACTAATTTTTATCAGAAGGGAAAGCTGGGTGAAACTACTTTGAGCTAGATTTTAAATTAACGTTAGCATAAATTTGATAGTGGTAAACATCAGGCAAGTAAGGGATGAGGGTAAAATTTACGTTGTTTAAAGCTTATTAGAACAGAAAGCCGGTTGGGATTATCTTAAGATAAATGTAAAAAGAATGCGGAATGATTTATGTTGTTTAAACTTTGTTAGATGGGACTATTTTAAAATAGAAGGTTAACTGACTCTTGCTGAAAGTATTATTTGAATATGATCCATGTTATTTAACCTTTATTTGAAGGGAAAGTTGGTTGAAATCGCTCTGAGTTACATTTTAAACAAATGCTAGTATAAATTTGATAGTGGTAAATATCAGACAAGTAAGGGATGAGGGTAAAATGCATGTGGAATGAACTACGTTATTTGTGGTAAACATCAGACAAGCAAGGGATGAGGGTAAAATTTACGTTGTTTAAAGCTTATTAGAACAGAAAGCCGCTTGGGATTATCTTAAGATAAGTGTAAAAAGAATGCGGAATGATTTATGTTGTTTAAACTTTGTTAGAAGGGACTACCTTAAAATAGAAGGTTAACTGACTCTTGCTGAAAGTATTATTTGAATATGTGGAATGATCCATGCTACTTAAATCGCTCTGAGTTATATTTTAAACAAATGCTAGTATAAATTTGATAGTGGTAAATATCAGACAAGTGAGGGATGAGGGTAAAATGCATGTGGAATGAACTAAGTTATTTAAATCCTATTAGAAGAGGAAGTCGGTTGGAATTATCTTAAGATAGAAATTGATTCCTGTGTAAAGTAATATCTGATCTACGCTGCTTAACTTTACTAAGAAGGGGAAGTTTGGTTAGATTATTTTGAATTACTGTTTGAAAAGGGGGTAAAGAAAGATCATTTACGCTGTTTAAATTTTACTAGAAGGGAAAGTTTGATTACTTGTCTGTAAAGTTATATTTGAATATATGGCATGAACCACGTTGCTTAAATTTTATTGGAAGGGATCATGAGGTTTAGGAAGAGGAACGGGAGAATCTACAGAAGGTTGGGGTAAATAGCAAAGAAGTAAGAGACGAGAATAAAATATAGATAGAATGATTTATACTATTTAAGCATAGATAAAGATGGGGGGCTGAGATCAACACAAAGAGTGGTTTCTTTTTTTTCTTTTTTTTCTTTTTTTCTCTTTTCTCTTTTCTTTTCTCCTTTTTTTTTTCTCTGTTTTTTTTCTTTTGATATATTACTTTTATTTTTTAATCCATATGTATACAAGATATTTTAGACAGAAGGTAGTGCCAGGTGTGGGCCCTGGGAAGTCGGGAGGATTAGGGATGGGGATTTGTGGGGGGTGGGGTGGGGGGGTGTTAACATAGTCTTAATAAGAACAAGAATGTATTTATATACGGTGGTTCTTTTTTTTTTCTTTTATTTTTTTTTTCCCTTGGTTCATTTTACTTTTATTAGATCAAACAACACTCGAATAAAGGCATACACCAAGGAGGGAGGTAGAGGGAAAGAAGCGGGAGGAGTAAGGAAGGAGTAAGGGGAATGTAAGGAGGGTGTCTGGGGAGTAAGGGGAGAAGGAAGGTTTGTGGGGAAAGGGAAGTAGGAGGGGAGTGTTAGAGGGAGAAAGGAAAGTTGGAGGGGGTAGATGGGGTGTATGGAGGATGGAAGGGTTAGGTGGGGTTGTGAATGATGAGTTGTGTTTCCTTTTTACTTGTTCGTTTTATTCCCTTTTTCCTTTTTTTCTTTTCTTATAGTAAATACCCTGTATATAAATGATTGCAAATGGAATGTGAAAATTGAATAAAATATATTTAAAAAAAAAAACAAAAAACGTAAGAGTACAAGTAGTTCTTAAATTGTGAAACAAATTTAGAACCCATGTCTGAAAAAAAGAAATATGCTCATGTTCCGCACTTGCGCCAAAACTGGTGGGCGGTAAGGAAATTTTTCCATCAAGAAAGATCCATTAGTGGGTGGTAGGTAGAAAAAAGGTTGACTACCACTGTTGTACAGTGACAAACTAAATAAATAAAATAAATAAATAAAATTGCATTTCTTTGATGCCTTCAAATTTTTATCCTTTCCCACTCTTTCCTTTCCTTTTTAATTTTTTTAACTTCTTTTAATTGTTATTTGTATGATGTGTGTTGAACTTTATACATACATGGGTGTGCAAACTGATCAAATAAAGTTTACCTTCCCCATAAGAGTAAAGTATTTACCTTGGGCATCATACATGGCATATCTGTATGAACACCAATAAACACTTAAAATTTCACTGGACTGATGCTTCCAAATTTTGATAGGGAGATCAATAGATAACTAATAGAAAAATGATTGCATGGTATTGATTTTACAGTTTCACCTGAGCAAAATTTGATTTAATTTCAATATTAGTTCCTAAGAAAAATGTGAATCAGAAGCACTTTTTCTTCTGAATAACACATTTTTATTAAGACTCATTAACTTTCATAAGCTGTAGCTTATTAATTAGATGCATAGAGTGGCTAAATTGATGTAGAATTTGATAAGAACTTGATATGTAACACAGACAATGTCTACTTTATGGGAAATAAATTTTTAAAAGGCCCCATTCTTCATTCCTACTCAGAACTAAGACAGGCCTGTGATGGATCTAGGGATTTAAATGGAACAGAATCCTCTCCATCACTGACAATGCAGTAAGTCATAATAAGAAAATGGGTCTTTCTTCCCTGCTGAGGTTCACCTTCGCTTAATCTCTGCCTCTGGCTGCTATCTTACTTCATCAATTGGCCATTTTTCTTTGGAAACCTTGCTTGGGTGTAAGCTTCGACTGTTCCATAAAATGTTACAGAAGAGAATAGCCAAGAATATCAGCAGGTTTTTGCCTTAAAAAGCAAATGTCCAGCTACCTTATTAGATGACTCATTTGCTAAACCAAGTTCAAAAAGACCTGTCTTCCTTTAAAATACAATGCAATGGTAAAGTCAAGTTAAAGAGTTATCAGTATTTTAAACATGAAACAATTTTTGCCTTTACAAATCCATCATTCAAAAAAACCCCACCACTCCCCTTCATTAAATATTTACTTTAATCAGTGGTGGGTTTCAAAAATTGTTCGAACCTACTCTGTGGGTGTGGCCTCCTTTGTGGGAGTGGCTTGCCACCCATGTGACCGGATGGGAGTGGCTTGCCGCCGATGTGACCGAATATGAAGATGCCGACGACACTTGTCAGAACCACCTTAAATTACCTCACACACAGCACTGGCATGCATAAGAATAGGATGCAAACTTGTTTTTTAAAAGGCATCTTTGGTTTGCGTTAAAACAACTTCAACACACGCAATGTTCTGATTGCACCACAAACGCAGTAGTCATCCTTACCTTTCACAGAGGCACTGAGTTTTATAAATATGAGCATGATAGTGTAGAATAATCATATCCAAGGACCAGTGGTGGGTTTCAAAAATGTTTGGAACCTCTTCTGTAGGTGTTGCCTGCTTTCTGGGTCCACTGGTGGAACCTCTTCTAACCGGTTCGGTAGATTTGACGAACCGGTTCTACCGAATAGGTGCGAACTGGTAGGAACCCACCTCTGACTTTAATACTATAATTCTGTTCTAGCATCTTGTTTAATATGTGTGTATGTCTATATACAGCAACGTATATTATTTATTTATTAGATTTTTATTCCATCTTTATTATTTTATAAGTAACTCAAGGCAAAGATCATACATAATACTTCTTCCTCCTATTTTCTCCACAAGAAAACTGTCAGTGTGAGTTGGGTCTAAGAGACAGTGACAAAATCATCTAACTAGCTTTCAGGCCTAAAACGAGACTAGAACTGGTCTCCTGGTTTCTGAGCCAGCACCTTAACCACACACCAAATTGGTTATGCTTCATTTGGAAGCCACTCAAAAAGAAAATTTAATCCACATTCAATTATGCCAAAAAGCTGTTCATAAAATGCTCTTTATTGATCAATGCTTTGTGCCGCTCTTATATGTGTCTTTGTGGCTCTTCTGGATCTGTTTAATAAATTCACTAAAGAAAGAACATTGTTGGCCAATGGATCTCAATGGATGGTGATACAATTAAAGAAATTGAACATCATGTTAAATCTGGTTGGCAGGCATTCGGCAAGCCACAAAAACAACTTCCCCCTATGCCTGAAAAGTTATTGATCAGCGTGTACTACCATATGTGGGTGAAACATGGAAACTAATCTCACAATTGATACAAAAGCTACGAGTGGTGCAAAGAGCTACCAAAATATATATGCTCCGCATTACAAGACAAAATAGAAAAACGTGTACAAGGATTAGAGGACGAATGAAAGTATACAATATCAAGAGAGTAAAAGATTTGAAATAGAAATGGGATGGCCACACAGCAGGATAATGCAATATAATACAATATGATACAATGCAATGCAATACAATATAATAGCAGAGTTGGAAGGGACCTTGGAGGTCTTCTAGTCGAACTCCCTGCCTAGGCAGGAAACCCTATACCGTTTCAGACAAATGGTTATCCAACATCTTCTTAAAAATTTCCAGTGTTGGGGCATTCACAACTTCTGGAGGCAAGCTGCTCCACTGATGGATTGTTCTAACTGTCAGGAAATTTCTCCTCAGTTCTAAGTTGCTTCTCTCCTTGATTAGTTTCCACCCATTGCTTCTTGTTCCACCCTCAGATGCCTTGGAGAATAGTTCGACTCCCTCTTCTTTGTGGCAACCCCTGAGATATTGGAACACTGCTATCATGTCTCCCCTAGTCCTTCTTTATTTAAACTTGACAAACCCAGTTCCTGCAACAGTTCTTCATAGGTTTTAGCCTGCAGTCCCTAATCATCTTTGTTGCTCTTCCCTGCATGGATGAACTGATTGCAGGTGGACCAAGGCAATCAAAGAATGAATCCCACTTATCACACAATCTTAATTAATTAAATCACTTTCATTAATAATAAATATTTCTTAGTTATATTTAAACATAAAGAAATGCACTGCACACACTGCATTAAAGAAAAAAAGAACAG
This sequence comes from Thamnophis elegans, assembly GCF_009769535.1. Taxonomy (NCBI): domain Eukaryota; kingdom Metazoa; phylum Chordata; class Lepidosauria; order Squamata; family Natricidae; genus Thamnophis; species Thamnophis elegans. The sequence continues at coordinate 9,606,367 of NC_045550.1, forward strand.
AAAATTCATTTGTTTCTACAACGTTTTGGAATGTTATTAAAAGCATACACTGAGAAGTGGCACCAAATTATGAAGGATAGTTTCTTTTACTATACTGGAGGCAAAAGACTCTGGAAGAGAGTTGCTGACCTGTAAAAACTTGTAAGAAATAAGAGACGGAGGCTGTTGGGAGAATTTTTTAATTTTATACACAGAGCACACAGATGCTCCTGGCTATGCTGGAGAATGTCAGTCAACTTTCCAAGACATCTTGCTATAAACTGTATAAATACCTCAGAACAAGAGGAAAGGTGTTTTCAGTCAGGCAGCACCGGATGTGTTTATGAAACCCTGATTTCAAGAGACACATGTTTATTTGACCTGTTCAACAAATGGAAGAGGCACTGCTAGGGGGGGAAATGTGGGGCTGGCAGAGAGGGGGGAGAGGGGGGAGGGAGGGAGAGGGAGAGAGAGAGAGAGAGAGAGAGAGAGAGAGAGAGAGAGAGAGAGAGAGAGAGAGAGAGAGAATAGAAACATTTCCATTACTTCATTTTTTAAAAAGTAATAGAATTTATATATACATACAATACACACTTAGATTTGTAACAATCTGTTAAGAGGAAAACAAAAACAAAATAAGAAAATGGTGTGGCAAGGAAGCTAAAGATTAAGATAGAATGAACTCTTTGGCAAACCAAAAAAATGTGTATCTTCCTGAAACAGGGTGACAAGGCTGTAAGAAATTTGCATGCAAGAATCCATTTCTCTGGTTGAACAGCTTTGGTTTGGTACTCATTCACATTGTCACAGAGTATAAATATTTCAGCATTGTACAAAATCCTTTATTTGGAACTTCAAGCTGCTAAAAAAAAAAGTAAGCCTCGACATCTAAGTACCATAACTTTATGACATGGCTACTTCTAAAGTCAACCTTCTATAGCCTTGTGCTCTTCAAATGCAATAAGATCACTCTCAGATTGCCTAAAAAACCAAGTCCAACAAAATTGTAGTTTCACTACAGTTAGGAAGATACGTTCAAATGAATAGCTCTTAGGGACCTAGAACAGACAATTGTATCATTTAATTCTTTAAATCAGAGTAAAGTTTTTTTCTACTGTAAGGTTTGACCCCTTCACTACAAATTCAAAATGAGCAGAGTCCCAGCAAATACTGTGCATATATCATTAAATTAAATTTAAATGAACAAATGCCATGATTCTTCAAACTTTACAATAATACAATAATACAACAGCAGATTTGGAAGGGACTTGGAGGTCTTCTAGTCCTACCTAGACAGGAAACCCTAGACCATTTCAGACAAATGGCTATCCAATATCTTCTTAAAGACTTCCAGTGTTGGGCCATTCACAACTACTGGAGGCAAGCTGTTCCATTGCTTCTTGTTCTACCCTCAGGTGCCTTTGAAAATAGTTTGACTCCCTCTTCTTTGTGGCAACCCCTGAGATATTGGAACACTGCTATCATGTCTCCCCTAGTCCTTCTTTCTATTAACAGTTCCTGCAACTGTTCTTCATATGTTTTAGTCTCCAGTCCCCTAATCATCTTTGTTGCTTTTCTCTGCACTCTTTCTAGGGTCTCCACATCTTTTCTACATCATGGTGACCAAAACTGAATGCAGTATTCCAAATGTGGCCTTAAGTGTGGCATTATAAAGTGGTATTAACACTTCACGTGATCTTGATTCTATCCCTCTGTTTATGCAGCCTAGAACTGTGTTGGCTTTCTTGGCAGCTGCTGCACACTGCTGGCTCATATTTAAATTGTTGTCCACTAGGACTCCAAGATCCCTTTCACAGTTACTACTGTTGAGCAAGGTACCACCTATACTGTACCTGTGCATTTTGATTTTGTTGCCTAAATGTAGAACCTTACTCTTTTCACCATTGAATTTCATTTTATTAGATAGTGCCCAATGTTCAAGTTTGTCAAGATCTTAAGCCTATCTTAAGCCTATCTTCTGGAGTGTTGGCTATTCCTGCCAGCTTAGTGTCATCTGCAAATTTGATGAGTTCCCCATTTATTCCCTCATCCAAATCACTGGTGAAGATGTTGAAGAGTACTGGGCCTAAAATAGAACCTTGCGGTACTCCACTGCATACTTCCCTCCATGAAGATGCAGTTCCATTGAGGACTACACGTTGAGTGCGATTGGTCAACCAGTTACAAATCCATCTGGTGGTGATGCTGTCTAACCCACATTCTTCTACTTTATCTAGTAGTAGGTGATGGTCTACCTTATCAAATGCCTTACTGAAGTCCAAGTAAACTATATCGACGGCATTCTTCTGGTTCACTAATTTTGTCACATTATGAAAGAATGCAATAAGATTAGTCTGGCATGATCTATTTTTGACAAACCCATGTTGGCTTTTGGCTATTACTTTGTTTGCTTCTAGGTGTTTGCTAATTCGTTGCTTGATTATCTTTTCCAGAATTTTTCCTGGTATTGAGGTCAGGTTGATAGGTCTGTAGTTTCCTGGATCTGTTTTTTTTTCCTTTTTTGAAGATGGGAACCACATCAGCTCTTTTCCAGTCCTCTGGTAGTTCCCTGGTGCTCCAGGATCTCTGAAAGATATAGTTCAGTGGTTCTGAGATCTTGTCTGCCAGTTCCTTCAGAACCCTGTGGTGTAATCCATCCTGTCCTGGTGATTTGAACTCGTCTAGGGTAGACAGGTGCTCACTTACCATTTTCTTCCCTATTTCAACTTGTGTTCCTAATCTGATTTTTGTGGTGCTGTTTTTGATAGGTTGGATTGTTTTATCCCTTTGTGTAAAGACAGATACAAAACATGAGTTAAATACTTCTGCTTTCTCCCTGTTGCTTGTCACCTTCTTGCCACTTTCTCCCAGCAATGGACCAATTGTTTCCTTAACTTTCTTCTTGTTTTTAACATGTTGGAAGGAGCTTTTTTGTTATTTTTTACTTTTGTGGCAAGCCTTTCTTCATTGTGAGTCTTAGCTTTCCTTACTTCATCTTTACATGCTCGGGCTATTTGCTGATATTCTGCCTTAGTTATGCCCCCTCCTTCCACTTTTTATACTTATCTTTTTTGTCTTTCAATTTGTCAGAGAGTTATTTATGCAGCCATGCTGGTTTTTTTGGGAGCTTTTATTTTCTTCATTGGTATTGTGCTAGACTGGGCTTTTGTAATCTCATTTTTCAAAATTTCCCAAGCTTCTTGAGTTGTGTTCCGCTTGAGGATTCTCATCCATGGAATTCTTCCCAAGCTCTCTCTAAGTTTATTGAAATTAGCTCTCTTAAAGTCCAAGACTCTAGTTTCACTTTGTTCTACTACTTGTGTTTGCATAATGTTGAATTCCAATATTGCATGGTCACTTGCCCCAGGGTTCCTGCGGCTTTAACACCTGCTATCATTTCCTTTCTGTTAGTGAGAATTAAGTCCAATATGGCTGATCCCCTTGTTCCTTTCTCTACTTTTTGGGAAACAAAGTTGTCTGCTAGGTTTGTTAGGAACCTGTTGGATCTTCCACTTGGTGCAGAGTTTGTTTCCCAGTTGATGTCAGGGCAGTTAAAATCCCCCACTACTATTATGGTGTGCTTCCTACATACCTTAGTTAGCTGACTAGCAAAAAGTTCATCTACTTCCTCTGCTTGGTTGGGTGGCCTGTAGTATAGACCTATGGCAATGTCATTTCCCGCCCCCCAACCTTTAATATTGACCCAAATGCATTCAAGATAGTTCTGATCATTGTTGTGCTCTATTTCTATAGAGAGGTAATTATTTCTTACATATAGTGCAACTCCATTTGGTCTATTTCTATTAAATAATTTAAATCCTTCTAGCTGTATGTTCCATTTGTCGGTTTCATCCCTTCAAGTTTCTGTAATGGCAACAATATCGTATCTGCCCTCTTTTACTTGAATTTCTAATTTGCCCTGTTTATTCCTCATACTCTGTGCATTGGTGTATAGACATTTGAGTCCATTTTGATTGACCCTCTGTTTACTGACTACATAACCTGTGTTATGCCTGACTGCCCCTATTTTCTTGCCACTTGTATAATTCATGCACATGGTATGGCACTCACTATTAAATGCTTGGTTTTGCTTGACAGCGGGAGTGATAATCTTACCCGCACAAATATCTGTGTTACATGCACTGATAACCCTATGAATTTTAGATTGCTGGGAACAGAAATGTTCTGTATCAATTAATTCTCTGTCCCCGCTGTTCAGTTTAAATGTTTATCCAGAAAATCTGTGAATTTAATGCCAAGTAACTCAGTCCCTTTCTTGGATGGGGCAAACCATCTCTTTTGTACAGTTTTTCATTGGACCAGCTGCAGACTTCATGACTAATAAAACCAAAGCCTTCCCTTTTACACCAGTCCTTTATCACACATTAAACTCTGCTACACACTGGCCCTTCCCTTTTTGTTCCTTATATACTGGTAAAACCTCCGAAAAGATAATCCTATAACCTATACTACTAAGTTCATACCCCAAGCTCTGGAAATCATTCTTCACAGAAAGTACATCTTTTTGGGACAGATCATTTGTGTCAAGATGTATAATAGCATCAACATCACAGTCCTTACTTGCATTCTTGACTATCTTAAGAATACTCCTCTTGTTTCTGCTGGAAATAGCAACTGGCAGACACCTGACCTCTTTTAAAATCTCCATATCCTTTCCTAAATCTATATCCCTTATGATTGAATCACCAAACAGAAAGTGACTTCTCTTTTTGCATACCTTGCTCTTCTTGTGCGACTGGTATGTGATACCTGGTTCCCCATTTCACCTTTCCAAAGTAAGTTCTTCATTTTGGACCACAATCCCTTGCTTATTTGAGTCATATTTGTTTGTCTTCATGTGATACCTAAGAACCTTATTGTTGATGTGCTTTGATTGGCGAGTCTGAAAAATAAAGAAATTAAAGCTTCTTTGAAGAAGAGTTGACTTTGATGAGTAAGCAAATATCCAAGGCTTGAAAGGCACATTAATAAGCCCAAGTTGCTTGCGTGCTATTAATATTTACTATTGCCCAAAGATGTTTAGATTCTGTTTTACCTGGTATATTGCCTTTATTTGCCATATGTCTCACCCATGCCATGAATAATAGTTAAATATTTGTTGAATGAAGTATTTTCCCCCCACACTGTTTCATAGTAAACAAGTTTCTGGCTTTATTTTTTTAAAAAATGTCTAGTACAGCAGCTGGGAAATAACAACTGTGTATTATTTAATCTCTGCAGCCACTGATGTTAACATTATATCCTTATGTGCTCTTTAACAGGCCTTGCTGTGTAACTTGACAGAATGATATATTGGACTAGCCTGATAGACTGGTCATTTTTCCAAGAAAGAAAACTTCAGGGACGTAAACCACATTAAAATTAAAGACCAATGACATCTAATAATGAATTTATAAAACAATTGCTTTAATAACCACCAGAGGAAGGAAGGAAGGAAGGAGCTTGAACTAAATGGGAACCACTTGTGGGGGAATAAATAATTTTAATGGATGCATTATATTGGAGAAGACAGTGTGAGTGTGCTTTGAAAAATATTTCACAAAAGTGCACAAAAATTGAATGCATAATGCACAGTCAAACCTTTTATAAACAAAAGTGTAGCCTAATTTAAATTATCATTTATTTTCAGTGCTGGTTTAGTTCCTCTAAACGGTGCTTCATTTTGTGCCTAGCTTTTGATGAGGTAGACCAGACAGGAAACAGAGCCAGATAAGGTAATTCTATTTTATAGTGAAGCCACAATATCAGAATATTGCAAGTATTAAAATAAAGTTCTTTCCCTGTCAACTCTGCAAGTTGAGAAACTAGGGAGGGTCCCTTCCGAGTCCCTTGCCCTGCCCACTATTCAATTGACGTTGATTTTGACGTTAATTTTATTTATATGCCGCCCTTTTCCCCCAAAGGGGACTCAAGGCGGCTCACAGCTCAACCAGGGAAGGGGGATACAAACAAGAATTTAAAATGACATAAACAACAATGCATAATTAAAACACAACAGTCATACCAATTCGAGACGGGGGCAACAGTTCTTTAGCCCCAGGCCTGTCGGAACAGCCAGGTTTTAAGGGCTTTGCGGAAGGTCTGGAGGGTGGTGAGGGTTCGAATCTCCACGGGGAGTTCGTTCCAGAGGGTCGGAGCAGCCACAGAGAAGGCTCTCCTCCAAGTAGTCGCCAGTCGACACTGACCGGCGGATGGAATTCGGAGGAGGCCTAATCTGTGGGATCTAATCGGTCTATTGGAGGTAATTGGCAGCAGGTTGTATCTCTCTTATCTAACTATTCTCTAGCACCATCTCTTCTGCCCATCTTCCTAGGATGTCTCTCACATACCATTACAGATGAAGATGAACAATTTCAGCAGCAATGTCTTACTACATTATTGAATGGCTGGAAGCAAGGACAGTATCATTTAAGAGATACCACCAACAATCACATTTCAAACCTTGTTAAATTATAATACTGCTGTATGCAGAGAAAGTTCAAAGGATTTTTTAAAAATGATAATATCCCATAATGGACCGCAACAAATGGTTATATTAAAGTTAATCAAGATTAATTTGGGGAGTATGTTGACCATTTCAAACATGGCAATGTATTTTCAAAAATACCTTTTCCATTGCTATTCTGATTGAGTTTGTACAATATTTTATTTTTGGAAAAATGTAGGTGAAAAAAATTCCTTTAAGACTTGATGTATCGTTTGAATTTAGTCCAAATTACATCAGCCAGAGTATATGTATTTAGGCTTATCCCACTAACTTCAAAGGGATAAAATCAATATGCGGAACAAGCTACCATTTTAACCCATCTTGAGTCTGCCTTCTAAGCTTTATGAATGCAAGAGATTCCAGTTTTCAAACACCTGATCTTATTATAGGCTCATTTGAAATCAGAGGCCAAGATTATTTCAGTGTCAAGCCTCTCAGTTAATGTCAGGTTACCATCGCCTTTTGAATTAAAATCAATAGAAGCTGTAGTTGTTCATTAACCCTACAGTATAAGCTTGAAAAATCAAAGTTTTTCAAACAATTGGCTCTTTAAAACCATGTTGAGAAAAGTAATGACTACAAATTTTATCCGATGTAAATTGCATTGTTCTCTGATTCCTGATGAACAGATCTGCCATACTGTTTTCAATCAAGGTAACATGATGGCTACAAGATCTGGACTGCCAACACTGAGACTATTATTAGATGACAGCAGAAATGTGAAACCTTTCTAACTCTTTTTTGCCATCTGCTGGTTGAGTAGTTGTTTAGATTTTGGCATCCCAACTATGAAAAGTAAGAAGAAATAAATGTGCACTGCTAAACACTTCGTTATGTGTTGTATTAATTATATGTATTAAATGTATTAATTCATTCTGTAGTAGATTCCTTTAACCTTTTCTTTAACACTTATCTATTTTGTCTGAATATGTACTTTAAAATAGTTTTCCTATTAACAAACTGCTTTACCCGTGCCCGGTAAATAATTTAAAATCTCTGAAATTGTTCAAACTTGCGCAACCTTATCTAAATTGTGTTGCTGCATCACTCTTCCAACATTTTAATAGTCAACACAAACATTTTCTCACTAATCCATGCTTGTATCTAATTCTGATAGTGTAAGTATATTGCAAAGAATTTTCCTAATTCAGTATGTTATCCTAAATTAAGGGATAACAGGTTGGTAAAAAGGAAGATTTTTTTAAAGGTTAATATCACAGAGATCATGTGTACTGGCTTTGAATATGCATTTTGTATGTATGTTTTTTATTCAAAAGTTGAAGAAAAACTACATTTCAAAGTAAAGCTATGATTCTGTTTAAAATAGGTTTGCATCATGTTGTAAATTTCCGTTGTATTCCTACCGATTGAGTCCTAATCAAAGTGCACTGATCCCCATGTCAGGAAAATGTTGTTTTGGAACAGGGGCAGAAATCTGTGAAATAGTGACTTTGTTTAAGCACAATAGTTTTTCAAAGAAAAAAATAAGATTGATTATTGGTCACAAGAAAAAACAATGTTCCATGGTCAATAAGTATTAGTTAAATTCTGTGTTCTAAGAAGCTGAAAAATGTATGTGAATTTGGACTTGATGAGACAAATGTACATCTGTAGGGGTTTTTAAAGTTTATTCTAAAGACAAAATTAAGGTCAAATGAAAGTTAATGATTTACAAGGACTGTGAAAAAGAAACACTCTTTTTCCAACTAAGGCAGTTGAATAGCATCTTTTAAAATTATTGTCAGAATGTCTTCCAGTCAAAAATGTGTAATAATATTGAGGTTTATCAGTTTCATAGGTTTTATTAAAGTTGAATAATTACATTTAGATACTAATGGGGTGAGAAAAATACATGTAGAAAATGTATGATTCCCAAAGTTCTGGAGACCTCATAACCCATAGGTTATTTCAATCCTCAGTTTGCTGAAAAAATGACCAGAACAATTGGAAAGAAATCTGGATAACTTGGTTCAAATTTAATTCCAGACAGCCAAAGGTTCAGCCTTTGAGACTAACCATGTTGTAGTACTGTAATGGCCAAAGGTCCTATGTACATGATATGCAACATGTAGTCACACACATCATAGTTGGACTGTTGCAATATATTCTTCATGTGACTGTTTTATGAAAAGCTTCTGGAAACCTTAATTCTTCAAAGTGTCTGGTAGTGCACTGGTAGCTAAGTCTCTTGCTGGTGTACAGAATTGGGATCATATTGTTCCTATGATCACCAACAGGTTTCCAGGTAAAATTTAGGCTCCTTCAACTTTAAAAGTTAAAGTGTTTAGATAGTGATTAAATGAAAAAAACTCCACTCTTATCAGCATGAAAATTTATGAATGTCTAAACATGTTTCTGTTTCCACCTACTGGCATGTGGGAAATGATGTTTTCCTGTGTCTCCCAAGCTTGAGGACACATTCTCATAGAAGGTGCTTTGATTCCTTCAACTTTTACAAAACTTCCTCTTCACCCAAACGTTTTGAATTAGTGATATTTTAACTGTGGTTTCAACTGGATTTCAATTGCAGGATCCAATCTGGTTCAGTCACCAAGACCAGAAGTTTTGCTTTTTGAGCTTCCGGACTCATGCTAAAACAGGGAACTTCCCTCTAGCAAAAGTTAGTTCCTGCTACAGTATGTACTGTGTGTTGTTCTGTGTGTGGTGTTTATAATCCCTGCTGTAAGGGGCTTTTTAGATGTTGACCAGGGTGTATTGATGGCTGGCTTTTAAGTCATTAGCTGTCATTTGCTAGTGCTCCCCAGCTCTTGCCTTCTAAGCACTTGATAAGCTGGTAGTAAATCAGCACTACTGTTGATAGGTAAGAGGCCTGTTTTCCAGGCTTCAGTCACTTCCCTGCAGTGGTGGGTTTCAAATATTGTTCGAACCTACTCTGTGGGTGTGGCCTCCTTTGTGCGAATGGCTTGCCACCCATGTGACCGGATGGGAGTGGCTTGCCACCCATGTGACCGGATATGAAATTATGAATTAGTACTTAGGTCGGTCCAAGTAGCTATTCAGAAACTCTGGCATTGAAGCATGCAAGTCTTAAAGCTGTCAAGTTACAAGATCCTTGCACCCCTCACCCTTTAGAAAAAAAAAACTAGGGGTCTTCAAACCTGACAGCTTTAAGACTTGTGGACTTCAACTCCCAGAATTCTTCCTCCAGTCACGTTGGCTCAGGAACTCTGGCATTGAAGCATGCAAGTCTTAAAGCTGTCAAGTTGCAAGATCCTTGCACTCCTAACCCTTTAGCAGTGGTGGGTTTCAAAAAATTTTGGAACCTCTTCTGTAGGTGTGGCCTGCTTTCCGGCTCCAGTGGTGGGACCTCTTTTAACCGGTCCGGTAGATTTGACGAACCGATTCTACCGAATAGGTGCGAACTGGTAGGAACCCACCTCTGCTTCCCTGGCTGGTTTTGTGCCTGCTCCTCCAACAATCTTAGTAACTACAAGATTGAATGTATGTTCTTGTTCATTGCAATGTGAGGGTGCTAATGAGTTCAAGCCTCCTCTGAAGACAAAACCTCTGGACCCTAACTGATCCAGTTTGGACCCTGCAACACTATCCTGGAACACATATATTCACCTTCATTCGTGGATTTTAATTGTTAAAATTGTCTGTTAGCCTCCTTGAGTGCTTAGGGATGGAAAAGTGAAATAGAAAGTATTATATATGTTCTATGAAAACCCTATAATAAAATAAAGAGTGCTCCTTCCTATGAATCACACTGGCAAGCTTACACTATTGCTTAGAAGCAGGTTCTTAAAATGGGTCATAGAGTCCCACAAGGTAATTTCCACAGATCAGATTAATTACTTGGGAGAAATCCATCAAATTGGAAAAAGGCACAAAAGTTCATTACCCTTATGTGATCTTGTGAGTGTGTGATTGAAAGGCTTTATCCTGCAGAGATGTGTATTGTTTTTGCTTCTTAGGACAAGCCAATAGTAATCTGTAGATCTATAATTCTTTGTCTGTATAAAGATTGAGGAGAGGATCTGTGGTACAGAAATGTTATTACTGGGTCAGTGTCGTAAATGTAGCATACATTGATTATGCATGAAAATCATTACTATTTAATGTGAACCTTTTTTGGCAACTTGGTTTGACATGGTGGGAGGCAGAATCTGCTGGCACTGGCAAATAGTCCAGGTGCCTGAAGACACAGGTGAAGTGCCATAGCCATAAGGAACTTGGAATAGATCAAACCAGTTTATTGCTGAATAGAAATCTTAATAACCTCAGAAAGTAATCAAGAGCAATGATGCTTCCTTTGGAATTTCAAGCTCACTTTTTTTCAAATCTCCCTTAGAGAAAATATCTCTTAATAGCAGAGGCAATTCAGACGTCAATTTCTGTAACCTATCAATTTTTGATGGAAGATTAAGAATGCTGAAAGGGACTAAGTTAGGGTTTGGAGATCATTACAACTCCATCATCAACAGCTGAAGAAATAATATAAAGACCTTTAATGTATGCTCTCATAACTGTATTTTAGTCTAAAATCCATTATCGTATCTGGAAAACAAAAATATTTTAGAGGTGCTAGGTATTTTCTGATGAGGACTCTGTTAGTTCAAAAACAGTCCCAGATTGTTGGAACTGTCCTTAAGTACATTCAGGAAATTCAACTAAATCAAAATGTGGCCAATCATGTGCATACAGTTCAGATCCATTTTTGTCATTGGTGCTATGGGAGGATTTTTGAGTCCAATTCAAAATGTTGGTCATTACTTTAAAAGCCTATAGAGGTAGCAGAGGTGGGTTCCTACCAGTTCGCACCTATTCGGTAGAACCGGTTCGTCAAATCTACCAAACTGGTTAGAAGAGGATCCACCAGTGGACCCGGAAAGCAGGCCACACCTACAGAAGAGGTTCCAAATTTTTTTGAAACCCACCACTGGTCCTTCGATATGATTATTCTACACTATCATGCTCATATTTATAAAACTCAGTGCCTCTGTGAAAGGGAAGGATGACTACTGCATTTGTGGTGCAATCAGAACATTGTGTGTGTTGAAATTGTTTTAACGCAAACCAAAGATGCCTTTTAAAAAACAAGTTTACATCATATTCTTATGCATGCCAGTGCTGTGTGTGAGGTAATTTAAGGTGGTTCTGACAAGTGTCGTCGGCATCTTCATATCCGGTCACATGGGCGGCAAGCCCCTCCCACAAAGGAGGCCACACCCACAGAGTAGGTTCGAACAATTTTTGAAACCCACCACTGAGAGGTAGGCACCTAGCTGTTTTCGAGACTACCCTTGCTGGCAGAATCCAAGTATTCAATATCCATAAGGAGAAAAATCCTGCTGAGGGTCCCTACATCTTGAGATGTTCAGTGGAAAGAGAAGCTTCCTCTTTGGGACAATGCCTATGGAGACTGTCAATTATCCAGATCATGTTTGTGCCAAAAGTGCTTTCCCCAAAGGCCATTGAACTTTCTTGATATTTTCCCTTGAAAATGTTTTGCTTCTCATACAAGATGCATCTTCTTTTCTGAAATCTATGGGACTTCGCCTCTTAAGAGACAGCTTGCCCTAGAGGCAACAATGATCCCTTTTCTTAAAGTCTTCCAAAATCAGTGAAAGTCTAGACATTTAGTAAGGAGACTGTATTATTGTGGTAAAGAAGATGTAGTGCCTTGAACATCAGACCAACATTTAATGAAATTACAATTATTTATTTTGGTCATTTTATAGCATATTATTTTATCATGCATTGTGAAATGTGTACGACCAATTGTAAACTGTTAAGGGTCAGAAGGAATTGAAGCAATAAAAAGATGCATAAATGCTACCAACCCTCAGGTTTTTTAAGCAAATGAGTAAACTATACATCTAACATATTTTGAAGCCTAAAGGAAGGAATGAGCAATTTATTTCATTTCTTTTTTTTAATGTAATCTAGAGATGAGGGATTATTTCTTGCTCCATATCTGGCACTGGTTAAATTATATTTCTGCAAGCTCCAATTGATAGTGTGGAAAGAGAACAACGGTTAGGTTAGATCATAACGCTCACTGTGTTTCAAGGTGATCCAGAGAGTAGAGTTCAGTCTGATTTGGAGAGACTTGAGATAATTTGTGTGTGCTTGTGTGAGTGGGTCAATAAATAGATAGATAAATGATAGATAGATAGATAGATAGATAGATAGATAGATAGATAGATAGATAGATAGATAGATAGACAGACAGACAGACAGACAGACAGACAGACAGACGTGATAGATAGATAGATAGATAGATAGATAGATAGATAGATAGATAGATAGATAGATAGATAGATAGATAGATAGATAGATAGATAGACAGACAGACAGACAGACAGACAGACAGACAGAGGTGATAGATAGATAGATAGATAGATAGATAGATAGATAGATAGATAGATAGATAGATAGATAGATAGATAGATAGATAGATAGATAGATAGATAGATAGATAAATAGATATCGTAGAAAGTCAGGCAGGCAGGCAGGCAGGCAGGCAGGCAGGCAGGCAGGCAGGCAGGCAGGCAGAGAGATGGAGATGGAGATGGAGATGGAGATGGAGATGGAGATGAAATATATATGCCGCCATCTCATTGTAGAAGCTCTAGGCTTCTACTCTTGGCAGTTTTAAAATTATATGGAAGCTTCCCCGATCGTCATCAGCAGGAATGGCTTTTATGCATGGTATATCAGATGGAGAAAAGTAAGGTCATCAGCTGGCAATAGTTAAACACAGCTTGTCCTCACCTGCTTTATTTCCTGCTCAGGAGCACAAATAATTTAGAAATCAGTACAAATCTCCATGAAATCCAAACAAAATTGTACAATCTCTATCTGTTCCTCCTTTTCCAAGAATCTGTTATTAATCCACATAGATTTCATCCTCATGTGCAAATAATCTCTTTTCCCTCTTTTCCAAGAATCTCTTATTAATCCACATAGATTTCATCCGCATCTGCAAACAAGCTGAAATGTATGCAGATACACTTGTTAATATTTATTATTATTTTTTACAACTGGCTTTCCCTTTCTTCTTGATAAACTCTTGCTCAAGATAGGGATATGTTGGTTGCAATATATATATTTTTTGAAAAATGCATGTGATAAAAATTCCTTTAACTTTATGTATCATCTTGAGGGAGATTGATGATTTACTCCAAATTACAACAACCACAATACACGTTTTAGGCTTATCACACTAACTTCAAAGGGATAAAATCAATATGCAGAACAAGGTACCATTTTAATCCATCTTGAGTCTGCCTTCTAAGCTTTATGAATGCAAGAGATTCCAGTTTTCAAACACCTGATCTTATTATAGGCTCATTTGAAATCAGAGGCCAAGATTATTTCAGTGTCAAGCCTCTCAGTTAATGTCAGGTTATCCTTGCCTTTTGAGTTACAATCAATAGAAGCTGTAGTTGTTCATTAACCCTACAGTATAAGCTTGAAAAATCAAAGTTTTTCAAACAATTGGCTCTTTAAAACCATTTTGAGAAAAGTAATCACTACAAATTTTATCCAATGTAAATTGCATTGTGCTCTGATTCCTGATGAACAGATCTGCCATACTGTTCTTGATCAAGGTAACATGATGGCTACGAGGTCTGGACTGCCAACAGTGAGACTCTTATTAGATGACAGCAGAAATGTGAAACCTTTCTAACTCTTTTTTGCCATCTGCTGGTTGAGTAGTTTTTTAGATTTTGGCATCCCAACTATGAAAAGAAAGAAGAAATAAGTGTGCAGTGCTAAACATTTCATTATGTGTTATATTAATTCATTTTTAATAGATTCCTTTAATCTTTTCTTTAACATTTATCTCTTCTGTCCGAAGATGTGCTTTAAAATAGTTTTCCTATCAATTAGTTGCTTCACTCATGTACCTCAAATAATTTAACTTTATTGTTTGAATTTGTCCAAACTTTATCTAAATTGTGTTGCTGCATAGTCAACACAAACATTTTCTCACTAATCCACGCTTGTACCTAATTCTGATATTGTAAATAAATTGAAAAGAATTTTCCTAATTTAGTATGTTATCCCAAATTAAGGGATAACAGGGTTGTAAAAAGGGAAATTGGGGACAAAGGTCTCTCTGGGACAATGCCTATGGAGATTCTCAATCATCCAGGTCATGTTTGTGTCAAAAGTGCTTTTCCAAAAGGCAATTGAACTTTCTTGACATTTTCCCTTGAAAATGTTTTGCTTCTCATCCAAGATGCTTCTTCAGTTCTAAAAAGAGCCGAGGTGGCACAGTGGTTAGAGTGCAGTATTGCAGGCTACTTTAGCTGATTGCTAGTTCGGCAGTTCAGCTGTTCAAATCTCACCGGCTCAGGGTTGACTCAGCCTTCCATCCTTTCGAGGTGGGTGAAATGAGGACCCAGACTGTGGGGGCGATATGCTGACTCTGTAAACCGCTTAGAGAGGGCTGAAAGCCCTATGAAGTGGTATATAAGTCTAACTGCTATTGCTATTGCTATAAATCTATGGGACTTCGCCACTTATGGAACAGCTTGCCCTAGAGCGAACAATGATCCCTTTTCTTAAAGTCTTCCAAAATCAGTGAAAGTCTAGACATTTAGTAAGGAGACTGCATTATTGTGGTAAAGCAGATGTAGTGCCTTGATTTTTTGATTTTTGATTTTATTAGTATTTATAGGCCGCCCTTTTCCCTGAGGGGACTCAGGGCGGCTTACATAAAATAAGGAAGGGAGGGTACAGACAATAGACACACACAATACATAGAAGTAAAATAGTAAGCAACATTCATTCATCATTCGGGTGGGGACAAATTATCTTTATCCCCAGGCCTGACGGGCTAGCCAGGTCTTAAGGGCTGTGCGGAAGGTCTGGACGGTGGTGAGGGTACGAATCTCCACGGGGAGATCGTTCCAAAGGGTCGGAGCTACTACTGAAAAGGCTCTCCTCTGTGTAGTTGCCAGTCGGCACTGACTGGCAGATGGAACTCGGAGGAGGCCTAATCTATGCGATCTAATTGGTCGCAGGGAGGTAATTGGCAGGAGGCAGTCTCTCAAGTACGCAGATCCACTACCATGGAGGGCTTTATGAGTGACAAGTAGCACCTTGAAGCGCACCCGGAGATCCCATAGATTTATAGCAGATCAACCTTGAACATAAGACCAGCATTTCATGAAATTACAATTATTTATTGTGGTCATTTTATAGCATATTATTTTATCATGCATTGTGAAATGTGTACGACCAATTGTAAACTGTTATGGGTCAGAAGGAATTGAAGCAATAAAAAGATCCATAAATGCTACCAACCCTCAGGTTTTTTAAGCAAATGAGTAAACTATACATATAACATATTTTGAAGCCTGAAGGAAGGAATGAGCAATTCATTTCATTTCTTTTTTTTTAATGTAATCTGGAGATGAGGGATTATTTCTTGCTCCATATCTGGCACTGGTTAAATTATGCTTTCTGCAAGCTCCAATTGATAGTGTGGAAAGAGAACAACGGTTAGGATAGATCATAATGCTCACTGTGTTTCAAGATGATCCAGAGTGTAGAGTTCAGTCTGATTTGGAGGGACTTGAGATAGTGTGTGTGTGTGTGTGTGTGTGTGAATAAATAGATAATGATAAATAGATATAAAATGATGTAAAATGTAAAAAATGTGTGTGTGTGTGTGTGTGTGTGTATGTATGTATGTATGTATGTATGTATGTATGTATCAGGGGTGGGTTTCTCGCCCCGTTCCAACCGGTTCGGTTGGAACGAGGCCGGCGGCGTCCTCGTGCACGCACGCAGCACGCGCATGCGTACTAGCGTCTGTGTGATGCTCCAGCTGCTCCTGGAGGATCGCACAGGCGCTGTATGCGTCCTGCGCATGCGTGGAAGCGCAGAATTTGGCAAAACTGGGTAAGGAGCGGGTTCGGGCGCGCGTGGGCGCGCGGGCGCGGGGGGGCTTCGCCATTCCCGGAAGTTACTTACTTCCGGGTTCAGCGACCAACCGGATCGCGGGGACCGGCGCGAACCGGTTGAAACCCACCCCTGGTATGTATGTATATGCAGGTCTTGGTGTATTCGGGTCTCTTCCCGTGTAAGATTGAGAGTATCTTGGCGTCGTCAAAATATCGCCAAGATACTCTCAATCTTACATGGGAAAAGACCCGTATATGTCAAGACCTGCATACCTGTACCCGTGAAAATCTACGAAAACACACACACACACACATATATAATGTAGATTAGATTAGATTAGATTAGATTAGATTAGATTAGATTAGATTAGATGTAATGAATTTATAGGCCGCCCAATCCCGAAGGACTCCGGGCGGCTTACAACAAATACATTTTAAAAAGTAAAAAGTTAAAAAACGGGAAACACAGATTAAAAAAACCACATCATACACCCAGTCTAATCGGGGCTGGACCTCAGTCATGAGGTCAACAGCCCGAGGCCTGCCGGAATAGCCAGGTTTTAATAGCCTTTCGGAAGGCCATGAGAGTGGGTATGGTCCGGATCTCTGGGGGTAGTTCGTTCCATAGATAGATAGATAGATAGATAGATAGATAGATAGATAGATAGATAGATAGATAGATAGATAGATAGATAGATAGATAGACAGACAGACAGACAGACAGAGATAGAGAGATAAAGAGACACACACAAACACACACACACACACACACACACAGAGATGGATGGACATGGAGATGGAGATAGAGATAGAGATAGAGATAGAGATAAAATGTATATGACACCATCTCATTGTAGAAGCTCTAGGCTTCTACTCTTGGCAGCTTTAAAATTATATGGAAGCTCATTTGATTGTCTGTCATCAGCAGGAGTGGCTTTTATGCATGGTATATCCGATGGAGAAAAGTAAGATAATCAACTGGCAATGATTAAACACAGTTGCTTGTATCTCACCTG
Organism: Thamnophis elegans; assembly: GCF_009769535.1. NCBI lineage: Eukaryota > Metazoa > Chordata > Lepidosauria > Squamata > Natricidae > Thamnophis > Thamnophis elegans. Next base: position 9,623,757 of record NC_045550.1, read on the forward strand.
CTTTATTTCCTGCTTAGGGGCACAAATAATTTAGAAATCAGTCCAAATCTCCATGAAATCCAAACAAAATTGTACAACCTCTCTCTGTTCCTCCTTTTCCAAGAATCGCTTTTTAATCCACATAGACTTCATCTTCATGTGCAAACAAGCTGAAATGTATGCAAGTATACTTGCTCATATTCATTATTATTTTACAACTGGCTTTCCCTTTCCTTTTTATAAACTCTTGCTCAAGATAGGGATCTCTTGGTTGCACAGAAACTGTAATAGCAGAGTCTAGGTTTTCTGATAAATATAAAGCTATGAAAAACCATTTATCACCACCTGAATATGATCCAATGTTTAACTTCAGTGCTCAGCTGTCCAATGGAAGAAACAATAACAAGGCCGAGAAAATGGAGATGTGTACAGAAAGCCCATACTTCAGTTGGGAAACGCTCCACAGAAAAAAATTGGACTCTGTCATGCTTCATTTGATCAGTCTGTACTGGGATGGGTGTGGTGAGGTGTTGATTCAAAAGAAGGTAAATAGTTTAGGTGCAACTTAATGAAAGCTGAGTTAAATTCAATCAAAGTGTGGGAGTTGGCACCCTTTTAAAAGTAGCATATCAGGGAGGAGATGTTAAATCATCAGCCAATACAGCTTTGTTTATTTTGGCAGGGAGAGCTTGTCACATTTTGTTTCTGCCATTTGGGCAAACAATAACTCTGGATTGTACTGCCAAATCGGGCAGAGATTTAAAGTATTACATCTTGCCACTGTGTGTAACTAGGATTCAAGTTCCAAGCAGTAGACACCACTGATCACATGGCAGAGATGACAAGTATAGCCCAAGGCACAACTCCTGCTTCTTCAGGATAAGATGATATGAAGCCTCAACTGCCATTCAACTGGATCAGTATTTCTGAATCTCAGCAATTTTAACATGTGTGGACGTCAATTCTCAAAAATTTACAGCCAGAAGGGTTGGGGAGTTGACTTCCAAACATCTTCAAATTGCTGAGGTTCAAAAACACTAAACTAGATCCTTCTGGTAGGGTAGCTAGTGGAGAGACTAAATGCAATGATGAAACTATTTTATTTTACTTACAGAAGTAGTCTGATATTCATTTTTTTTTACTGTTGCTGAGAAATATAGAAGAAAATAACCAGAACAAAACAAAAACTGTCTGAATATTAGATGAGTTCTCAAATTCAATAATTCTGAAGGAGATAAATAATTAAACTTACCAGACATAGTTTATATATATGCAGTCAATAATATTATAAATATCACTACTTCAACACTAAAAGCAGAAGCTATGTCAATTAAACAAAGTCCACTTATCTTGTGGAAACTCGATGAGATATAAAAGTAAATTTAATTCCTAACTTTTTTTATATAGCACTGAAGGATGAAAAATCTATTGATTTATATCAATAGAGCTGAGGTGGCGCAGTGGTTAGGGTGCAGTACTGCAGGCCACTTCAGCTGACTGTTATCTGCAGTTCAGCGGTTCTAATCTCACCGGCTCAAGGTTGACTCAGCCTTCCATCCTTCCGAGGTGGGTGAAATGAGGACCCAGACTGTGGGGGCGATATGCTGACTCTGTAAACCGCTTAGAGAGGGCTGAAAGCCCTATGAAGCGGTATATAAGTCTAACTGCTATTGCTATTGCTATATACAGATAGATAGATAGATAGATAGATAGATAGATAGATAGATAGATAGATAGATAGATAGATAGATAGATAGATAGATAGATAGATAGATCTACCTACCTACCTACCTACCTACCTACCTACCTACCTACCTATCTAGTCCATGAAATTACCATGGGATAAACTCAATCTCAAAGAGACTTTATCTTTATTCTACTTACATTTGTAATTTTAGTAATAGAAGAAAACACTTACAGAAATGTAAACTGTTGCCTTATCAGATGCAGCAATTTTTATGTTGTTTCAGGGATCTCTCAACTTTTTGAATGCAAAACAAACACATGTTTCTAACAATATTTCTTTGGTCATTTTAACTGCTAAATTCCTGCCTACATGTTTTTTTCTTGGAATAAGGATTAGGCAGCATTAATTGATGCATCAGAGGAGAATAGCATAAACACTAAATTGATATAAAATTTAATATATACTTAATTAATACTGTCTAGTTATGCAGTGTTAAATTTCAATTATGTTTCTTATGTTAAATTCACTGCACCCCAAACCTGTAATTTATACATTTATTCCAATATTATTCCATTTATAATTCCAGAACCCACTGAAATTATAAAATTAATTTGCTGACTTATATACAATAACATATAAAACAACCCATACAGCAATAGTCCAGCATGATATAACTAATTAATTAAACTAAAATACTGACCTAGAGTCTCTTTCTGATAGTATGATTACTTTCACAATATATAATATAAAGCAGTATAAATTGGTTTCCAATTTCTCCATAGACAAAAGGAAAAATATGAATATTTTGAAATTTAGATACATTTAATATTTGCGTTGTTAGTTGCAAAGTCGTGTCTGACTCATTGCGACCCCATGAACAATGTTCCTCCAGGCCTTCCTGTCCTCTGCCATCCTCTGGAGTCCATTTAAGCTCATGCCTACTGCTTCGGTGACTCCATCCAACCACCTCATTCTCTGTCATCCCGTTTTTCTTTTGCCCTCAATCTTTCCCAGAATTAGGCTCTTCTCCAGAGAGTCCCATCTTCTCATTAGATGGCCAAAGTATCTGAGTTTCATCTTCAGGATCTGGAGTTCTAAAGAGCAGTCAAGGATGATCTCCACTAGGACTGACTGGTTTGATCACCTTACAGTCCAAGGGATTCGTGGGAGTCTTCTCCAGCACCATAGTTCAAAGGCCTCAATTCTTTGTTTCTCAGCCTTTCTTATGGTCCAACTTTCACAGCCATACATTGCAACTGGGAAAACCATAGCCTTGACTATATGCACTTTTGTTGGCAGATGATGTCTCTGCTTTTTAGTACGCTTTTGGGTCTCTTGATTTTGGGCTGTTGTGTGTTTCGCAGGAGAATTTATCGTACCTTATCAAAGGCTCTTTTCAATCATCATAATGACAATAGCCTCAAGTTGTCCACAAAAGCTTTTGTGATTGGCAGCAATGATTGAATAAATCGTGAATTGTGAGGTTTCATATTTTAGAAGAGGCGACACTATTTCAACTGCACCTTAAATCAAGTAATTGATTATATTTGTCTGGGATTTGAACTTCGATGAGTTATAAGGACAGGTCTGTCTTATTCAGTGAGTACATAAATTTGGACAAAGCACTATGAATATCTGAGGCTTAAAGTAAGAATGAAATTGGAGATACTAAATCAGCAAGCTAATCTGGAGTTAGCTTGGAGTTAGACTTCGCTGCAATCAGGATCTAACTTAAAGTCTTCACCTTCTTCCAGATTTTTAATAGGAAAAATCATAGTTGCAATTAAAGCAAGGGAAAGCAAACATTATATTATCTTCTTTTATAGCCCATTTACACAAAGGCAGAGGACTGATTCGTCAAGAACCAGCCTGATTAAATCACCGTGGAACTGACATGCCTTTAGGAATGACAAATTTGAAAGGAATCCTGTTAACAACTGCGTTGTGCAACATGGAATGTTCACTTGCAACTGTTCTGAACAGACAAAATAGGCACGGTTTTGTGTTGGATTTCAAATCTATGTGTGTCTTTAACAGGTTTTACAGAACTGACCAAAACTCTCAAACCATCAGAAACTTGGATAAATAGCACTATTTAGATAAGGATGATATTAGACTATTATGAATAGATGCAGTCAAGATGAATGCAAGCTGATAGGAAATCCGTTATAATTACCTGCATGGAATTAGCAACCTAGTCTTATACTAGGTAAGGCGAGATGAGCTATGGGAGATGAAAATATGTAAAGAGCTTTATCTATTTTTGTATCTTGTATTTTGTAAATCTTGCCTTTTTTTATATAACTTTCAAATAAGGAAAAAAAGAGAGAGAACCAAGTCATCCCCTGAAGAGGAGAATATGTAAACACAACAATGGATAGAGTGGATGGAGGGAGGAGTAGAAGGAAAGATAGGAAGGAGAGGAGAAAGGAGAGGAATAGGAGAAAGGGAAAGGCAGAGGAAGAATGGGAGGGAATGTAAGAGTAGGAAAGAGGGGAGGAATGGGAAGAAGAGGGGAAGGGTAAAGGGGAGGAAAGGGAAGGAGAGAAGGGAAAGGAGAGGAGGAAGGAAGGAAGGAGAGAAGAAAGAGAAGAAAGGGGGGTAGGAAGGAGGGAGGGAAGGAGGGAGGGAAGCAAGGAGGGAAGGAAGGAGGGAAGGAAGGAGAGAATGAGAGAAGAAAGGAGGGAAGGAAGGAGGGAAGGAAGGAGAGAAGGAGAGAAGAAAGGAGGGAAGGAAGGAGGGAATGTAGGAGAGAAGGAAGGGGGGAAGGAAGGAGGAAAGGAAGGGGGAAAGGAAGGAGAGAAGGAGAGAAGAAAGGAGGGAAGGAAGGAAGGAAGGAGGGAAGGAAGGAGGGAAGGAAGGAGAGTAGGAGAGAAGAAACGAGGGAAGGAAAGAGGGAGGGAGGGAAGAAGAAGTAGGACCGTTGTAAGATAAGATGGATCTATGGGATGGTAAGAAAGCAATTTTCAAGTATATTGTCAACTGTAGGGAAAAAAATGTTATAAATACATATTATTAATAACAGTTATGAGATCATATAATTGTGAATGTATATATGAAATTGATAAAATAAAAAATTGGAAAAAAAATAGGCACGGTTTTGTGTTGGATTTCAAATCTATGTGTGTGTTTAACAGGTTTTACAGAACTGACCAAAACTCTCAAACCATCAAAAACTTGGATAAATAGCACTATTTAGATAAGGATGATATTAGACTATTATGAATAGATGCAGTCAGCTTAAATCGTGAAAAATTCAGATAGGCTTGTTTAAAATAGTAAATTCACAATGATATGTAAAAGTCCAAAATTATATGATTTTAATATTGTAATTTTAGTGTTTAATTCTTTGCTATTTTTAAGTCACTAGGTGCTTTTAAGTTGCAGAAAAGTTCTGCTTTCTCTGCAAGGACCAACATAGATGGTGATCTATCTTGAGACCAAAACAAAACACTGACACTTCGCATTGTGCTTCTTACATTTTTTGCCCTGAGCAACCCATTATCTATCCAGACTGCAGTAATGTTTTGGCTCTGTCCTCCCACCAGTTGATTTAGTATTCCAAGACATTAATAATTAAACTGCTGGTTTTATATTAACAGAGGCCCTGGCTTGGTCTTTCGGCTTCATTAAATGCCTCCTTTTTTGAACAGCTACATAAAAGTGATAGATGCCCTTTCTTTGCATGCCAGCCACCAAGTAGCATTATGTTTTACATTTCTTTGGCAAGACAAAGTCCTCTTTATTTAAATATAGAAGCATAGCGCAGATAAGGCGAAGTAAGATGATTTCTATGAAATCACCCAGACTGGACTCTGTTAAGATAAGCAGGTTGCCAGGAATAAGAGAAAGAATGCAGACTCTTCTGTCTTCATTACCTTGTGATGAACAGGGCAGAGAACATGAAAATAAATAGAGCTGAGGCCAAAGATATAAATGGTCAGGTCTATTCATGATAACAAGATGAGAAGCTGACGGCATTCCTCAAAGGGGTTTAATAGTGCTGTGAATTAACAGCCGAGTATGAACTTTGCTGTTAAAACCTAGGGTGGAGGGAAGCTTTCTTTCTTTCTTTTTTTTCCCGTTTTTATAAATTTTTATTTTAAACACATAAGCACATCAACAGAAACAAACACATGACTTAAAAACAACATAGGAACAATAAGTTCCATCGTATATCATACAGCAGTTCCGTATCGGTTTCTTTGCAGTTAGTGTTTTCCCTTCTATACATTTCTATCTTGCGTTCATAATCTCCTTATTCGTTATCCATTTTTATATACAAGTCTTTATTTATTTAATATATATATATACATTCACATAGTTATTCTTTTTCTTTGCCATTCTTATATTATTATTACTCCATTTAAAAGGTTATAATATATAGTTTGGAATGCTTTGTTTACCATCCTTCGCACCTGCTATGACACTACCTTATTTTCTCTTTCTTTTCTTTTCTCCCTCCCTTCCTTCTCTACTTCCTTCCTTCCTTCCTCCTCTCCATCCCCTTCTTCCTTCCCTTACCTCTCCCCTACTCCTACCCTCTTTCTTCTCCTTCCTACCCTCTCTCCTTCTCTTTCTTTCTCTTCCTCCCTCCTCTCCTTCTTTTTCTCTCCCTTCCACCCACCTCTCCTTACCTCTTTCTTCTTCCCCTACCTCTCCTCCACACTTCTTCTTCCTCTCCTACTATCTCTCCTTCTCTTTCTCTCTCTTCCACCCTCCACTCCTTTCCATTCCTTCGTCCCTCCGTTCTCTACTTGGAGGGAAGCTTTCTTCTTGGACAAAGATTGTTAAAACAATGCATACACAGATTTATAAATTGGTATCGATTGTAATTCTTCTGCTAAAGGGAAGAACTGACCGTGCCCAGTGAATATAACTGCTGAACTATTATGAGGTGGGGGAAGAAAGAAAAAGAAAAGAACCTGAAATATAACTTGTATTTCTACTCTGCAACATTTCCTTTGATCGGTTTTATCATTCTTAGAATCTTTTCTTATATCTGATTGGTCATTTAGTCAGTGTTTAAAGAACCAAAGAACTAAAGATTCACTGGAGAAGAGCCTAATGCTGGGAATGATTGAGGGCAAAAGAAGAATGGGGCGACAGAGAATGAGGTGGCCGGATGAAGTCACGGAAGCAGTAGGCGTGAGCTTAAATGGACTCCAGAGGATGGTAGAGGACAGGAAGGCCTGGACCACATTGTCCACGTGGTCGCAATGGGTCAGACACAACTTCGCAACTAACAACAATGAACCAAACACAGAACTGAAATACTATCATGGCATTTCTTTGTGGCTCCTCCTACAGATCTTGCATGGAATTTGAGAGCATCCCCGTTTTGTCAAATTTTAATTAACTGTTGGACTCTCAGTTGGTAGTCTGGACTTGAATTCCAAAGCTTCTCCAATGAATCCATTAACTCTTTCCCAGCCCTTCCTCACAGATTCCTTTTTCTGATTGCTGAGCTACCTTCTTTGATCAGCTGAGTAGAAGTAAAAGTTGTAAGGATAGAGATAAAAAGGGAAAACTAATTTTCCTTTTCTCAAGCTCCTCTTCCATACTGCTCAACTACTTTACCACCATAAAATAGCAATAGCAATAGCAGTTAGACTTATATACCTCTTCATAGGGCTTTCAGCCCTCTCTAAGCGGTTTACAGAGTCAGCATATCACCCCCACAATCTGGGTCCTCATTTTACCCACCTCGGAAGGATGGAAGGCTGAGTCAACCCTGAGCCGGTGAGATTTGAACCGCCGAGCTGCAGAACTAGCAGTCAGCTGAAGTGGCTCCAGTACTGCACCCTAACCACTGCGCCACCTGGGCTAAAACATGACCTTGCAGACAAGTGGCTATGGAAACTGTACAGGCTGTTTTTCCAAAAGCATTTTAGCACTTTTCTATGCCACAAAATTAAAAAGGCAGTCTCTTTGACACCGTGTGGTCCAAATAAAGTGCTAGTGGAATAAGTTTCTTCCTTCAAAGGAAGCATTTATATCAGAGGTCAAATCTACTGAACCGGTTAGAAGAGGTTCCACCAGTGGATCCGGAAAGCAGGCCACACCTACAGAAGAGGTTCCACATTTTTTTGAAACCCACCACTGGTCCTTGGATATGATTATTCTACACTATCATGCTCATATTTATAAAACTCAGTGCCTCTGTGAAAGGTAAGGATGACTACTGCGTTTGTGGTGCAATCAGAACATTGCGTGTGTTGAAGTTGTTTTAACGCAAACCAAAGATGCCTTTTAAAAAATAAGTTTACATCATATTCTTATGCATGCCAGTGCTGTGTGTGAGGCAATTTAAGGTGGTTCTGACATGCATCGTCGGCATCTTCATATCCGGTCACATGGGCAGCAAGCTACTCCCATCCATTCACATGGGTGGCAAGCCACTCCCACAAAAGAGGCCATACCCACAGAGTAGGTTCGAACAATTTTTGAAACCCACCACTGATTTATATATGGATGTGTGAATTATGCATCAGTGGAACTGATGTATGAGACAATGTGTTTTACTGAGACAATGATTTCCTGGGCCTAAATATTACTCAGTATCCTTAAATATTAGCAAAGGGTAGAAATCAGGGGTGGGTTTCTCGCCCCGTTCCAACCGGTTCGGTTGGAACGGGGACGGCGGCATCCTCGTGCACGCGCGCAGTGCACGCATGCATACTAGCGTCTGTGCGATGCTCCAGCTGCTCCTGGAGGATCGCGCAGGCGCTGTATGCTTCCTGCGCATGCATGGAAGCGCAGAACTTGTCAAAACTGGGTAAGAAACGCGGGCGGGCGGGTGGACCCTTCGGCGTTCCCGGAAGTTACTTACTTCCGGGTTCGCCGACCAACCGGTTCGCGGGGACTGCCGCGAACCGCCTGAAACCCACCCCTGGTAGAAATACTATAACTTTCTTACAATTAAAATATCAGTCAAGTTTCAACAACTTTGGAGGAATCCTGAGATTTTCAAAAGCTAAGACCAGATATGAAGATGCCAATGAAATAATTAATGAAAACTATTCATCTTGATTGAGAAATCTTTAGAATACATTTGGAAACATTAAACAGCATCACCTATGATCTAACACAGGGGTGTCAAACTGGATTTCTTCAAGGGCTGAATCAGCATTGTGGTTCTCCTCTGTGGGCTGGCCGGGGAGGGTGGGAGAAGGAGGAGACACCTCCTGCAGCACCCTGCCAGCCAAAATGGGGAGCATTTTGGCTGCCAGAGGCACTATAGGCTGTTTATTATTTCCAACCCAGCCCCATGGCCCAAATTTAAGCACCCCGTGGCCAGATCTGAACCGCAGTCCTCAGTTTGACACCCCCCCCCCCGATCTAACCCATGCAATGTGACTTTTCTATTGCAATGCCTGCCCTCTAGAATGAGGTCTCACTTGAGATCTAAACAGTTTCCATTTTGTTGCCTGTCCAGAAGGTCTTGAAAATTTGGCTCTTCTTTCAGGCCTTGGGGTTCAGTGGAAGGATATCTTGTTTCAGATTAATGCAGTATATATTGATACCTTGGAAATGTTTGTAATTTTTGGATTATTTTTTTTAATTGAATTTTTATTTATTTGTTGTTGCCTTCTTTTCTTTTTTTACTATGCGAGCCACCCAGAGTTGGTTCGAGTTGGGCAACGTCAAATATCGACTAAATATGGTTACCAAACCTAAATGGTTGATTTATTTGGATACATCAAGGATAATGCAGAATAAAAACAGGAGAACAATTTGCGATAGAAGAGTATTTATGTCAATGGTTTTTGTATGTACAATTATTAGAAAGATAATAAATTACTTTTGAACATTGTAAGACTGAACTTGAAATCAAACTGTGATCATGTTATTGACAAAATGTGTAAAATTTTATTGAAATATGCAGGAGGAGAAAAAATGAATGTATGATAAAAAGGGTTAAAACTTTGGGTAAAATATATACATGGATCATGTGTAGATAGCAGAAAGGACTGAAATGTACATTATGTTATAGTCTTAAAGACATTTTTTGTAAAATAATATATTGTTTGTACAGGTCACTGGAAAAACTGTCTAGAGTATATAAAAGTTCTTTGAACTTAAATTAGAAATGTAATCAACAAGAAGACATTTTATCATGCTTGGTAGTTGTGTAAAAAAAAGCCAGAAATTTTTGAATTTAGTTACATATAACAATACAAACAATTTTAAAGACTCATATACAATTGAAACCAGAGACTTTTCTTTTCAGATTGATGGATAAGCAACTGTAAAAAAAATTAGGGAACTTTGTTTTTATATATGATAACTGCATAGAAACAATTATAAGCATAAAGATGGAAATATCTGACTTTTCCCACAAGGTAATAATGGTTAGTGAAGATGCTGGAACTTGCTGAGATAGCCAAACTGAAAGCACTAATTAGAGATAGGACTTTATCAACATGTAAGGATGATTGAAAACGCTATATTATCTGTTTGCAAGCAATAGAAAAAATACTGTTACAAAATATTGGTTTGGAAAATTACAATAAACATAACAGATTATAAAGAAAGTATAAGCAATACTGTAACCAGCATATCTATATCTATATCTATATATATCTATATATATCTATATATATCTATATATATCTATATATATCTATCTATAGATCTATAGATCTATAGATCTATAGATCTATAGATCTATAGATCTATATCTATATCTATATCTATATCTATATCTATCTATATCTATATCTATATCTATATCTATATCTATATCTATATCTATATCTATATCTATCTATCTATCTATCTATCTATCTATCTATCTATCTATCTATCTATCTATCTATCTATCTATCTATCTATCTATCTATATATATATATATATATATATATATATATATATATATATATAAGATTTTTCGAATCCCAGTAAGGATATGGCTAGCTGATGAGAGCTAAATAGCTTGAAATAGATCTATACTAGTCTTCCTTTATTTATTTATCAGCACAAATAAAAACACAAATATAACAAAGGCAACAGTAAAAATATTGGGTTTCTGTCTGGATGGACTCTTGTGACGAGCCTAATGACAGAGAGTGGAAGTGTGACCTTCCTCCCACACTTGGGCATACCAGGGGTTGTGACTTTAAGTATATACCTCCCACCCTGGCTGGCTGATAAAAGGAGTCGTTCTCTGTAGCTCAAATGGTTAACTCCCTGCCTGGGAGGCAATAGAGCACAGGTTCGAATCCCAGTAAGGATATGGCTAGCTGATGAGAGCTAAATAGCTTGAAATAGATCTATACTAGTCTTCCTTTATTTATTTATCAGCACAAATACAACAATATATATACATTATATATATATATATATATAATGTTGTATTTGTGCTGATAAATAAATAAAGGGAGACTAGTATAGATCTATTTCAAGCTATTTAGCTCTCATCAGCTAGCCATACCCTTACTGGGATTCGAACCTGTGCTGTATTACATCTTAGGCAGATGTCTTAACCATTGAGCCACAGGTCCTCCTCCTTACCAGCTTAAGCCAGGGAGGTAGGTATATATTTAGTGTCGCAACCCTCGTATGCCCTAATTATGGGAGGAAGCTAACTGTTTCCAATATATGTGTGTGTGTGTGTGTGTGTGTGTGTGTGCGCGCGCGTGTGTGTATATATATATGTATGTATGTAGGCACATTCAAATGCATTTAAATACCAACTAAATTTCATGACTGCAGTAGGATTTATTTTTTTACTAGTATAGGATGTGCTGTAAATCTGCCTAGTCAGAGTTTAAAATCCAGATAATAGTATAATAAGCTCCATGCTGACAAGTATGACTGAATTATTTTGCTGAAATATTACACCACATGTAACACATTGGCACATAAGATTCTGCTGCTGTAGAATGACTTAACTCACACATTATTTTCCTGAATTATAATAGAAGCATTATATAGAACTCCAGGTTCACATTCCATTTTGTGTTATCTTGTTTTCTGTCAATTTTAAATATGTTCAGGCCAGTTCCATGAAATAAAACTTTTTATCCATTAAATATTTCTTTTTAAAAAGCCTATACTATAGTATAAGTACATACTTTTACAGACTTTTAAAGGTGAATGTATGATCACAGACCTTATTTAGCTTGGAAAGCTGCCATGTAAATATTTTCCAAACACCGTACAATGCAAGAAAAGACTCTGCACAGAGTCTCTGAGATTCACTTCTGAAATGAACGATCGAACGAATGAATTGTTTCCTACAAAAATCCACTCCCCTTTTGCTCCTCTTTTATTTCCTATGGGAGGGGCCATTCCCCATCCACATGTGGCTTTACTCCCAAGTTGACCCTGATTTTTGAGCTGTTATTTTCTTCTGGCAGCTCTGCACATGCACACACTGGGAACAGGCTCCAGCTGTTCCTCTGCTTCACTGCTGTCTAGCTTCGAAGGCAGCTGAGAACTGCCAAATGGCCTTGGCCCCATCTCTGCTTCCAATGCAGAGCTTTTATCTGAGCCTTCCCCAGCTTCCAGGACTGGCCCATGTTCCTCCCCAATCTCCTCACTGTCCGACTCTGGAATAACACTTTGTAATAAGTACATGAAGTTATATTAGTTGAAAGAAAATGTCACAGTCAGTTTTTTCAGCATACTTATCCAACCCATACAGGCAATCCTTGACTTACAACAGTTCACTTCGACTTAATTCAGACTTACAATGGCACTGGATTTAGTGATTTATGACTGTTTTTCACACTTGGAGCAACAGGTCACGGGATCAAAAATCAGTCTCTTGGCAATGGACTCATATTTATGACGGTTGCGGTGTCACATGGTCGTATGATCCCTTTTCCAATCTTCTGACAAAATCAGAAGCAAAGTCAATGGGGAAACCAGATTCACCTTAACAATCATGTTACTAACAATGATTCATTTTTAACAACTGTGGCAAGAAAGGTTGTAAAATGGGCAAAATTCACTTAACAACCATCTTACTTAGCAACAGAAAGGTTGGACTCATTAGTAGAGGCAACTTCTTGTTTTCTGTGAGATCCCCTTGACACGGTTTTTTCCTGGTTCATTCAATTTTATTTTGTATTGTTCTCACTTCTTGGTTATTTTCTCTTCCAAGCAATTGGTTTTCTCTTTACTGATATAGTTCAAGACTTCATCATTCTCAGAATCAGGTGAGGTACATGTGATTAAAACAAAGTTCATTTTTCCCCTTCCTAGAGAAAGTACCTTTCTTCTTCAACCAGCCAGTGTTTACAACCTTTACAACCAGATTTCGAAATCACATCTTATCTTCTCTGAGAGAGGTCCTCTGTATCATTTCTCTAAGGGAGATTCCTCCCATGTTTGTCTATGTCCCCACAATATTTCAGACTGGTATGATGTTTCTTTGCTCACCCGTCCATTCAATTATCCAGCTGCCAAAGAACCTGTGTTGTTTGTTTTTAAATAATAAGAATAACATGGGAAGCAAATTCTTACTAAATTTTTTTTGTGTCTCTGTGTGAAGAGGAGAGGGTCACTTTTAACCCAAATACAATGAGAAAAAGAGGGAGCATCAAATGTGAAGCAAGGACAATTCTTGGTTTGGGATTCTTCATCCACTAAAATGACCAGAGATGGTGGCACAGAGGCCAGAAAATAAGAATAAATACCAGGGGTGAAATCCAGCAGGTTCTGACAGGTTCTGGAGAACCAGTAGCAGAAATTTTGAGTAGTTCAGAGAACCAACAAATGCCACCTCTGGCTGGTTCCAGAGTGGAGTGGAAATTGAGATTTCGCAGTAACCTTCCCCTGCCACGCCCACCAAGCCATGCCCACCAAGCCACACCATGTCCATCAAGCCACGCCCATAGAACCGGTAATAAAAAAAAATCACCACTGATAAATACAGACATTGAAATTGATAGCAATAGCAGTTAGACTTATATACCGCTCCATAGGGCTTTCAGCCCTCTCTAAGCGGTTTACAGAGTCAGCATATCGCCCCCACAGTCTGGGTCCTCATTTCACCCACCTCGGAAGGATGGAAGGCTGAGTCAACCTTGAGCCGGTGAGATTAGAACCGCTGAACTGCAGATAACAGTCAGCTGAAGTGGCCTGCAGTACTGCACCCTAACCACTGCGCCACCTCGGCTCTGATAGAAGAGAATATTGTAGCTGACGGCTGAACCATCTTCGGTGCTCTCTGAGCTTGGCAATTTTCTTGCAGACTTTTCATTACCAGTGCGCTGATGACGTTACCAAGTTTGGTAATGAAACATCTAAAGAAAACTGCCAAGCTCAGAGAGAAGCAAGAATCCCATACACATTGAATTAGCACACTGACTGTCTCAATTAATATGTGAAGGGCCTAGATTATGAGCTGATTGGCAACTCCTTGCTGTGTTTGCTCCTATCTCACTAGACAAATGTAGGAAGGAAAATATATTATTAACTAAAGCATTCCTTACATGTAAAAAAAAACCAAACCGAATAATAAAATAATGGTAGGTGTCCAATGTGTAATTTAAGAATCTAAAGGTAGAATTTAAACTGTAAAATGGCTCCCTTTGTAAAACAAATTATTTAGAGGAAGCATTGTTTAATTAACACTGTTTCAGGATTAGTTTATTTTAGTTTTTAGCTTTTAACTAACTATTAAAAGATTTTGCCATTTGTTTTGGCAAAATGTGATATAAAGTTTTAAATTACCGGTTGTATTTAAACACAGTTATATTGCATTATATTGTACAACAGTATTATTACTTTATAATTACTATATATTATAAATATAATTAAAACCACATGATTGCTAGGAAATACATGATACATGTAATTTACTCTTTCAGGATTCTGTGTATGAACCTGATCCTCCCCCTCTTTTTCAGAAGTTTCACTGTGCAAGGACACAATCCTAATAACAAATTAGGCATTTTCCAACACAGCACTTGTCAATGACCGTGGCATGACAAAACCGTGCTTGACTAAGCTGCGCCCGATTAAACTGCGTCGCTGACGTCATCAACAGGACGACAACAGCGAGCGCGGAGAAAGAAGGGCCCTTTAAATAGCACTTCGAAAGCAAGCCGATTCAACTTAAGGTAAGGGTTAGGTTTAGGGTTAGCTTTAGGGTTAGCTTTAGGGTTAGGTTAAGGGTTAGGATTAGGTTTAGGGTTAGGTTAAGGGTTAGGTTAAGGGTTAGGATTAGGGTTAGGGTTAGGTTAAGGGTTAGGTTTAGGGTTAGGTTTAGGATTAGGTTTAGGGGGGTTAGGTTTAGGTTTAGGGGTTAATTTTAGGTTTAGCGTTTACAGCGTGCTTCTGTCTCCGTGCTGTTGTCGCCCTGTTGATGACGTCAGCTACGCGGTTTCGTCGAGCACGCTTTAGTCAAACACGGTTTTGTTGTGGAACCGTCAATGACATAGGTAAACTAAAAGATTGCTAGCGATAAAATATTTCATATTTTATATTTATATATAAAAAGTTTGAAAGAAGACTGCCCCACTCTATAAAGCTTAAACAACAATGATATATGTTTATTACTGGTGTGTACATGCAGTGAAGTAGATAAAGAAGTTAGTTACAAATAGGTTGGCAGCTATAATGCTTTGAGAATATAACATTCTAATGTTTCATCCTCAGAAGGATAAGGTGGCCCTGCTTCTAGTTAATTGAAATACAAGCCACCATCAGATAATTTTAGCTTCATAGTTATAAGAGATCACTTCCATGGCTTCTGAGATTTTGGATGAATTTGAGGAAGAATAGAAATAAGGGATCGGAGTTTTATCATAAATCATTCTGATGAGATTTAAATTGAATTCATTTACAGTAAACCTGTAAATAAAAATAAATAAAATTTACAGTAAACCTTGATTTTATGGACAAATAAAGGGTGCCTGTTAAAGTTAAATGTTATTAAATCTATTTCTTATAATTTTACATGGTTTTTTTGTATGCATAAAATGTATGGACATTATACTGTACAGTCTAATTTGGATAAAGATCGCTTTGTAACAAAGAAGTACAAATTCATATTTTGTTTGTTGCATCTGAAGTCTTCTGAATAGTGGTGTACAAATCAAGGTTTTTATGAATTGATAAAAATTGTGAACGAAGTCAAATTCCTGGAGTTGACAGAAATGGTTCGGAATATATTGCCCATCATATTTACTTCCTTGAAATTAAAAGTACACATTTCAAGTATTACGTAAAGTGAAAAACTATTAACTGAAAGCGAAAATACACATATATCTCTTAAAATCATTTCTGAAATTGTGGTGTATTTGGCATAAAATACCTTTATACGAATCTAATATACACTTTCAATGTGAAGTAAGGCAACACACGATTGAAGCTATCACTCACCAAGTAGGATTCTTGCCTTACTTTCCATCAATACAAAAATAAACATTTTTCATTATTTTTGGCTATTGAATAATACAAGTTCAGATAATAGAAAACACATTTCTTTTAGTTGGAGACAAGAAATATATTGCTTTAGAAAATTCACCAATTTAAAAAATCAAAGGAGGCAACCAACAATGTTTGAAGATTTATTCTAATCATTCCATTTCTACTCTTACTGTTCCCCAGTGGAAAGTTTGTATGAAATAATCATCAAATATGTCTTCTCCCAAAAATATCTGCCTGACCCATATGTTCCCACAGGAAAGGTATGTTCCAAGTTCATTCTTTTCAAACGTATCATCTTGTGAGAACTAAGAAGAGTTCATTTACTGTGGCTGCTCCTATCTTCTGGAATATACCTCCTCTCTTGCATCCTATCGATATGATAGGCCTTAACTCTTCTTCCCTTTAGGAAAACTATTGACACCTTGATTTTCTCTCAGATGTAATTAATTTTCCCCAAGATTAATTGAATGGGAGTCCCCTTGTGATTTGTTGTGGCCCGCCAGCAGCCAGCCGAGCTGACAGCAGAATCGGACAGTGAGAAAATTGGGGAGGAACATGGGCCAGCCCTAGAAGCTGGGGAAGGCTCAGATAAAAGTTCTGCATTGGAGGCAGAGATGGGGCCAAGGCCATCTGGCAGTTCTCAGCTGACTTCGAAGCTAGACAGCAGTGAAGCAGAGGAACAGCTGGAGCCTGTTCCCAGTGTGTACATGTGCAGAGCTGCCAGGAGAAAATAACAGCTCAGAAATCAGGGTCAACTTGGGAGTAAAGCCACATGTGGATGGGGAATGGCCCCTCCCATAGGAAATAAAAGAGGAGCAAAAGGGGAGTGGATTTTTGTAGGAAACAATTCGTTCGTTCGTTCGTTCATTTCAGAAGTGAATCTCAGAGACTCTGTGCAAAGTCTTTTCTTGCACTGCACGGCGTTCGGAAAATATTTACATGGCAGCTTTCCAAGCTAAATAAGGTCTGTGGTCATACATTTACCTTTAAAAGTCTGTTTACCAGGCCTTTGCTGAATGTGAATGAGAGGAATTCATATTTGTTTAATAAAAGTGGTTTTGCTGGCACCAGGAATCTGCTTTGTGCTTTTTAGGGAAGCTTAGGTCAGAACAGACTTCCATTTATGGTCACCAGTTGTGTCTCTGGTGCACATCATTCTACTACAGGGGTCCCCAACCTGTGGGCCATGGCCCATTACCAGGCTGCGGGGTAATCACTAGTGGCCCTGTGAGTGTCCACCCGATGTATGGACCTCTATGCTTATGCACAGTTCCACTCATGCAAGCGTCGGCACAAGCACTTGTGGCCCTACTCACACGAGCCTCATTGCAAGCGCTCACATGCCCATTTGTGTGAGCATCACCATGAATATCGGGCTTTCATTTGCATGTACATGAATGCCCACATGTACTTGCTCCTCCCACAAAATCTTCCCCTCATTCCTTCCTGCCCCCATCTGGACAATCAACCCAGAAAAGTTGGAGAACTCTGTTCTACTACCTCCATGCTTCCAGAGCAGAGGGAATAATATATAAAACGTTAACCATATTTTACACCTCCGTCTTATTGCATGAGGCTGAAGATTGTCATCTCATCTTGCCTCATGATAAGACCCAGTAGTGGGTTTCAAAAATTGTTCGAACCTACTCTGTGGGTGTGGCCTCCTTTGTGGGAGTGGCTTGCTGCCCATGTGACCGGATGGGAGTGGCTTGCCGCCCATGTGACCGGATATGAAGATGCCGACGACACTTGTCAGAACCACCTTAAATTGCCTCACACACAGCACTGACATGCATAAGAATATGATGTAAACTTGTTTTTTAAAAGGCATCTTTGGTTTGCGTTAAAACAACTTCAACACACGCAATGTTCTGATTGCACCACAAATGCAGTAGTCATCCTTACCTTTCACAGAGGCACTGAGTTTTATAAATAGGAACATGATAGTGTAGAATAATCACATCCAAGGACCAGTGGTGGGTTTCAAAAAATTTTGGAACCTCTTCTGTAGGTGTAGCCTGCTTTCCGGGTCCACTGGTGGAACCTCTTCTAACCGGTTCAGTAGATTTGACGAACCGGTTCTACCAAATAGGTGCGAACTGATAGGAACCCACCTCTGCTTATGACCATTTCAGAAAGCAACAAAAGAAAGTGGGTAAAAATGAGTTAGTTGCATAAAACTACCTCAAATTGAAATCTGGAGTGCCAAGACTACATTCATTTGTCAGAGCAAGTTAACAAAGAGGTAGAAGCACAGGGAATAGGAGCAACGCTGAACGAACAGCATTGAAAAGAAATAAAATATTAAAATATCTGTCATGTATCTGTCCATATTGGTGCAATTGTCCTGGATTTTTTGATAGGCCTCTTCAGTTCTGGTCTGTCAGACAAAATCTGTTCATTAACCTCCTTTCTTCTCTGAATAAACAAAATCATAACTTCTTGGAGATTGAAACTTCTAACTTATCCAATTTGATCTACTATTATCACATTCCCAACTAATGCATTTATTACCTAGACTAGTAATGAAATGTCTGCAAAAAAAACAACCATTCAAAGAACATCAACTATGAAACATATCTTAAACCTAAGCTTACAAAAATTTAACTTGCAGAAAACATGTCATAAACCTTTTGAAAATATCACCAAGCATATTTGCAGGGCTCAGAGCGAAAGGGCTAGGCTGAGAAGAAATAGATTAACATGCCAAGATATCAGCAGGCACATTATGTGCAAATGCAATAATATAAAATGTTCCAAGTTGGCTTTTCCAGATGGCTCCTTTATCTCTTCCTTAAATCTAATTTGGCTTGTGATCAGACTGGCAATATATAAACGAATCAAATAAAAGCAGTGACTGATTGATGTGAAATGCTGATCTTCAAATACCTTACCGCTGAATATTTCTAATGCTTGATTGTAGTTATTCTGCATTTCACATCTCCTGAGATATATGAGCAACATTTTTTTCCTACAATTGTGCTGCATTATGCCAAAGTAGGACCACGGAAATAGGGAAGTGGTAGTTTATATGTAATCTATTGGCAGTTACATACTACCCCTTATATACATCATACCTAACTTTCTGAAACAGACTTCATGCTAATCTTCAGCCACCATAATATTCTTTTATTATTCTACCAATATTGTTCTTCCCCTCTAAAGAAAAGGCAAATAAAAATTTGAATGGAAAACTGTAATAGAACCAAAGTTGATACAGCAGGACACAAATGTTCAGTTGTCAAAGCCCATTGGAAAAAGCTAAGATATGTCTCTGAAAATTTCTCAGCAAATTTCCTGAGTCCAAACTATCCGATGCGTACAATATGGGTAAATTTGGTAGAGAGACCTCTGCTGGTTTAGTCTCAGTGACAGAGGTGGGTTCCTACCAGTTCACACCTATTTGGTAGAACCGGTTCGTCAAATCTACTGAACTGGTTAGAAGAAGTTCCACCAGTGGACCCGGAAAGCAGGCTACACCTACAGAAGAGGTTCCAAAATTTTTTGAAACCCACCACTGGTCCTTGGATATGATTATTCTACACTATCATGCTCATATTTATAAAACTCAGTGCCTCTGTGAAAGGTAAGGAAGACTACTGCGTTTGTGGTGCAATCAGAACATTGCGCGTGTTGAAGTTGTTTTAACGCAAACCAAAGATGCCTTTTAAAAAACAAGTTTACATCCTATTCTTATGCATGCCAGTGCTGTGTGTGAGGTAATTTAAGGTGGTTCTGACAAGTGTCGTCGGCATCTTCATATCCGGTCACATGAGCGTCAAGCCACTCCCATCCGGTCACATGGGCAGCAAGCCACTCCCACAAAGGAGGCCACACCCACAGAGTAGGTTCAAACAATTTTTGAAACCCACCACTGCTCAGTGAATACTATATTGGTATTACTTCTGCATTAAAGGGATTCCTAATTCCAGGCAAATAACCACATTTTGCTATATTCTCACCTACTGAAAGCTGAGGATTAAAACAGCGCTACACTACAACATAACTTGCACACAAACAATTTCTATTTTCTTCCTCATCATAGCTTCTGGGTGATTTAAATAGTTTTCAAACTTTCCTGGAGCCTTAAAGTTTAACTTGGAAGTCTGTCATGGAGACAGAAGAAGGCTGAGCACATAACATATGTATATGACAGTTTTTTAAAAAAAACTACCGTAGAGAAATGGGGACACAGGGAGTGATTTACTAATGGGTAACTTTACATTTGGAAAAAGAAAAGATATTTAAATAAAGTAATGAGTTTCACTATGCATCTGGTGGGCCAAGATGCTAGATTTCAAGTGGGGAAAACAGGCAAAATAAAATTTTGGTTGGACTATATTGCCAAGCAGGAAATAAGGGGCACTCCTGTCAAATGAACTGAAAACAATGTGGGATCTGGAACATGCCCACTGTGAGGATGTGAGTCACAATTACATGAGGGATATTTGTTTCTATTATACAATCTCATGTTGAATGTGGAAGTAATTTTCTGTCATTTATTTTTCCTTTGCCTTTTGTACTCCTGGTCTTGAAAGAGTACAGACCAATGGAAATAGCATACTAAATCATTTCTCACCTCTCCGGTTGTGTACACATTGGAAATAAACACATAAAATTGGATAAGAGACAAGGTGGTGCAGTGGTTAAATGCAGCACTGCAGGCTACTTCAGCTGACTGCAGTTCTGCAGTTCGGCTGTTCAAATCTCACCGGCTCAAGGTTGACTCAGCCTTCCATCCTTCCGAGGTGGGTAAAATGAGGACCCGGATTGTTGGGGGCAATATGCTGACTCTGTCAACCGCTTAGAGAGGGCTGAACACCCTATGAAGCGGTATATAAGTCTAACTGCTATTGCTATAAGATCTTAAGCTATTTATACCATCATCAATATCATGGATATAGGCAACATTGCCAACATTTGTCACAAATCCCTCCAGGAAATCAAATGGTTCAACAGCGAAAGCTACTAACTGAATAGCAGTTAGAATTAAACTACAAGTCTATAGCTACTTATAAAAAACTAAATGTCATCTAGCATTCGAAGGGAAGAGCCAATGTTAAATGTATAAAGATAATTGAAATATGGTTTGTATTATAAAGTTGAAAATTATTCTAATGCAGGGGTCCTGAAACTTTGCAACTTTAAGACTTGTGGACTTCAACTACCAGAATTCTCCAGCCAACAGAGCACAGCTGGCTGGAGAATTCTGGGGGTTGAAGTCCACAAGTCTTAAAGTTGCCAAGTTTGAAGACCTCTGTTCTAATGTGTCATAGGATAATTTCAAAATAACCCTCCCACCATCCAATATTTTCTGTTTTATTAATTTTGTCTACATTTTACCATAATTATCATATTTTTCTATTCAAATTACAAGACAACGTAAAACACATTTTTCCCTCTGCAACTATATCTTAAAAAGTCTTCCTATTTTTTCTTTATTTCCCTCCATGCATTTAAAACCCAGCATTTAAAAGAAAGTTTTAAAAGGTTATGTAGACGCTTTTCTGTAGCTTTCCAAACTATGATTTTTATCTAACTTCCTTTTTACTTGTGTTAGTTTGGATATTGCGGTGTCTTTGTCTTGTCACATAACCTAAGTGCTGTACTGTAATTTAAGAATATATGAATTGTTCATTCCCTGTATGAAAACTATTTTTGTATGCAAGGATTCATCCCTTGCCTCTACCTCATGTAATGATGAGCTTATTTTGTAATATCAGCCTAAACATGTCGTGGGTTTTTTGTATAAATCTCCACAGGGAAATGAAATTACTGCACATTGAATTCTAACCCCAGCGAAAATTCCCTAAGAGAGAGAGAGACAGGAAGTATTGCAGCAGAGAGACATTGACACTATAATTAAGGATTCATTGGGTTTTAGCTGTAGTAGTTCATAAAATGAGCAACAAGTATTATATCACACCAGGTGGGTTGAGAATTCTGAAGGAACAAAGTAGGATTGTACATAGGAATGATGTAATATAGAGGCTGTCGTTTCTGAGGACACAACACACACACACACAAACACACACACACACACACACACAGAGAGAGAGAGAGAGAGAGAGAGAGAGAGAGAGAGAGAGAGAGAGAGATTTTCTAATAGCAAAAGTCAAGTCATATTTTAAGCTTTGTTTCCTTCTGAAATGTAAGATCTTAAAGCTGTCACTTGGCATTTAACTAAGAATCATGATAACAAGTTTTAATGATCATTGGAGAGCTAGCTGGTTTAGTGGTTAAGGCACCAGGCTAGAAACCAGGAAACTGGGAGTTCTAGCCCAATTTAATCTCTCTCTCTCTCTCTCTCTCAGCTCACTCAGTTGATCCGGGAAAAAAACAGTTCCTGCACTTCTGCAAAAAGAAACCACTAGTAAAAATGTATGATATTTTCTTTCAAACATCATTCATAATTAATGTTTCCTTGATTTTATGCTAAGTAGGGCAAAGAATTGAAAATTTCTTGGGATAACAAACTGCTCCACTATTCTCAGTCTTCCCAGTCCCGTCAATAAGTCATTAATAAACTTCATAAATTATTATTAGCAATAGCAATAGCAATAGCAGTAGACTTATACCGCTTCATAGGCCTTTCAGGCCTCTCTAAGCGGTTTACAGAGTCAGCATATTGCCCCCAACAACAATCCGGGTCCTCATTTTACCCACCTCGGAAGGATGGAAGGCTGAGTCAACCCTGAGCCGGTGAGATTTGAACAGCCGAACTGCAGAACTGCAGTCAGCTGAAGTAGTCTGCAGTGCTGCATTTAACCACTGCGCCACCTCGGCTCTACTATTGTATTGTATTGTATTGTAAGATCTAGATGACCTCTAAGATCCCTTCAGTTCTGTTGAAGAGAGCCAGATCGATCTAGTGGCTAAGCCAACGCTAGCCTAAACTAGAAAGCTAGGAGAGTGAGTTATAGTCCCTCCTTAGGCATGAAAACCAGCTGGATGACTTTGGGCCACACACCAGGAGATGGTGAGTTCTAGTCCTGGCTTAGCCATGAAAGCCAGCTGGGTGACTTTGGGTGCAATAGCAATAGCAATAGCAGTAGACTTATATACCGCTTCATAGGCCTTTCAGGCCTCTCTAAGCGGTTTACAGAGAGTCAGCATATTGCCCCCAACAATCTGGGTCCTCATTTTACCCACCTCGGAAGGATGGAAGGCTGAGTCAACCCTGAGCCGGTGAGATTTGAACCGCTGACCTGCTGATCTAGCAGTAGCCTGTAGTGCTGCATTTAACCACTGCGCCACCTTGGCTCTAATAATAAATTATTATTAACCTAAATACATAGGATATATCTCTGGGGATGTAAATGCAGTAGCTGATCAATAAAGCAAATCCAAAATAACCTTTAAAAAGTGTAACTACCCAAGGTCTGTGTGAAAGTGATGCTCCTATTGGATACCAAACCAGACAACGTCATGAAGTACTTCCTGACTTTTTAAAAACTAACTTTTTTTGAAAACCAAAAAAACTACTAGACCATCCCAAAGAAAGTAGCTTATCTTAATCCTTTTCAGCCAGAATTCAGATACGGGCTTGGGATGGAGGAGATGGCATTAGTTGATCTTGTAGATTACTTTGGTCATGATGTGGAAAGAGCATTGTTTTGCTCCTTTTAGATTCCACAATAGCTTTCTGTTGTGGCCCAGCAGGATCTGTGGGCCACCAGGTGGCGGCAGAGCATTGGATCAGAGGGAGTGTTCAGGGAAACACTTGGGAGTTGTTGCAGGATGCACCCCGTTGAAGGGTTACTCGACGGAAGGAACAACTGAGTACTTACAGATGATTGCGAGCAGCTGTTGCTCATTGGGATCTTCTCCTGAGTATAAAGAGACTGCTGGTGCCACGCCCTGGTTGCAGAAGTCAACGTTCCATTCCTGTTCTAGTGATTGTTCTTGTTCGCATTTACACATCGAGAGAAGCTAACTTGGATAAGTGGCTTGCAGTATTTTGTGAGTTATAGGACTTTTGCCAGAGTTATTATCTTTGTTTATTTGGGCTTGCAGCCAACAAGAGCTTAGACTGATTAAAATAAACCTTTTGAGTTACGTGGCTTTTGGCTTTCATTCCTGGACAGAGAAGGGGGGTTAAGATTAGCTTTCTATATTATTGACCACAATATCCTTCTAATTGCGTACAAGTTAGGGATCATGTTTTCCTGAGGAGAGGAAAGCAGAAGGGAGGGTAGGGGATTCAAAACTCCAACTGTCTGTGGTAATTGGCTTCCAGTTGCTACCATTTTAAATGTTCTTTGGATGCCACTGAAGATTAGCCTTTCTTGAAGATAGCACCTGTGTGTGTGTGTGTGTGTGTGAGAGAGAGAGAGAGAGAGAGAAAGAGAGAGAAAGAGAGAGAGAGAGAGAGAGAGAGAGAGAGAGAGAGAGAGAGAGAGAGAGAGAGAGAAAGATAACCATCACCATAAATATTGATACCATTTTGTGGTGGAAGCCATAATAGTTCCTTCAGTGTTTGTGAATAATTTAACTTTTCAAATAACCTTCCAAACACGGAGGTGAAACCCAAAATAATAGCTATTTTATTTATTTTAAATAAAAAGTCTCAAAAGCAGGTTCAATATCACACTAGAAAGCTGGCAGCTGTCTGAGTAAACATAGTTCTAACTTTATCTGAAAATATATTTGTTCTTTTTTAATGCACAAAGATTACTCATTAATAAACACTTTAATAACTTGTTTTATTGTTATACATGAAAATCTGTATCTCTCTCTACTTTATAGCAATCATTGCTGCTTTTTTTTTCTTTTAGATTGTTATTTGGTTTTATTGCATTTTATTGTTTTATGTTTTTTGGGTTGTATCTTGCCTGAGGTTAGTATGCAAGCTATAATTATTGTAACAAATAAATACATAAGAAAATCCAATTTCTGCTACTGCTAGGATTCCATTATTATTCCTCCTGTGTGGTGAAATTCTTAGTTATATTTTTCTCCATATCCATCAGATTCCGCTTCTTAAATAACTTTTTTACATTTTTTTGAAAATAAATGAATGGGATGCTTCTCCCAGAAACTGCTTTAATTCCATGAATCTCCTGGGACATTCTCTATTTCTAGAAAGTAAAAAACAGTGATTAATTGTAACTCAATGTTTTCTTTGGCAGTTTGCCCAAAGATAAAGAGGTGTTCTAAAAAACATCTTGAAGAAAGTGTGATAGAAAGCAGTAGTCTCATCATTTATGTAATTTATATCTCACCTCTTATTCATGAACTCAGGGCAGTATACACCCCCTGCTTCTTACTATTTATCCCCACAACAACCTGGTGAAGAAGAATGGGGTGAATCAAAGTAGTCTCTCATGAGAGAGCCGAGGTGGCACAGTGGTTAGGGTGCAGTACTGCAGCCACTTCAGCTGACTGCTAGTTCTGCAGTTCAGCGGTTCAAATCTCACCGGCTCAGGGTTGACTCAGCCTTCCATCCTTCCAAGGTGGGTAAAATGAGGACCCAGATTGTGGGGGCAATATGCTGACTCTGTAAACCGCTTAGAGAGGGCTGAAAGCCCTATGAAGCGGTATATAAGTCTAACTGCTATTGGTATTGCTATAGTCTAATGCAGTGGTCCCCAACCCCCGGTCCGCGGACCGGTGCCGGGCCGTGGAGTACCTGGCACCGGGCCGCGCAGCGGCCGGGGGCCATGATCGCTGCAGCGGCCGGGGGCCATATTTGCAACTTTGTAGTCCTCATGAACGCGCCCTTTCTCTGCCCCCCCCGCCGCCCCAGATGTGCGGGGCTGGGGGGGCGAGGGGAGGCCCGATCTCCCCCCCGCCCTCTTGCTCTGCTCGCCCCGGGAGGGAGGGGGCGGCGGCGGCGGCCTCGGCCCGAACTTGGGATGCTGCTGGCGGAGGCTGCCTGGGAGACGAAACTTTGTCCGCGGACTCACCCGGCCCGCCTGCCCCGTGGAATGACGAGGGGGGGGCAGGAGGGGGCGGCGGCGCTGCATTTTCCTCCCAAGGAGAAACTAAGGTTGCGGGGGGGAGGGGCGCAGCGCGGCCGTTTCGGGGGAACTTGGGGAGCTTCGCCGTTCCGAGAGGCGCTTCGCGCGCAGCCCCACCCAGGTGGGAGATGTTTTCCTCCGCCGAGGCGGGGAGGGGAGGCTTTACGTAAGACTCGCGGCGCAGCTCTGCCCCCCCTCCTGGAGTGTCACCTGCCTCCCGCCCCTCCCCCCCGCCGCTCCGCCGAAGCGCTTTTTGTGTCAGGCCGGCGGGGTCTCGGGGACCCTTCGGCCGCAGCCCGCCTTCTCCCCCTCTTCCCTTCATGGAGCGCGGCGCGGAGGCCCACCCCCTCGGAAGCAGCCGGCCTCCGCCGCGCCAGCCGCCCGCCCGCCCGAAGTAGGACACAGGGCCATCTTTTTCCCCCGCCGAACTGCAGCGAGGAAAAAGGGCTGCCCGAGCGAGCGGATCGCGGGGTCGGTTCCCCCTCCCTTCCCCCGGCGGCCGAGGAGGAGGAGGCGGGGCGGCCTCGCGGGCTGTCAGCCTTGGCGTGAAGGAAGCCCCCCCCCTGTGGAACGCGCGCCCAGGATGGCCGCCTTCCCACCCGCCGGTCCGGAAGGCCGAGGGAGGCTCGTCTGACTGGTCCGCGGCGATAAAAAGGTTGGGGACCACTGGTCTAATGCAAATCCATTAGGGAGGGGCGGGAGGCAGGTGACACTCCAGGAGGGGGGGCAGAGCTGCGCCGCGAGTCTTACGTAAAGCCTCCCCTCCCCGCCTCGGCGGAGGAAAACATCTCCCACCTGGGTGGGGCTGCGCGCGAAGCGCCTCTCGGAACGGCGAAGCTCCCCAAGTTCCCCCGAAACGGCCGCGCTGCGCCCCTCCCCCCCGCAACCTTAGTTTCTCCTTGGGAGGAAAATGCAGCGCCGCCGCCCCCTCCTGCCCCCCCCCTCGTCATTCCACGGGGCAGGCGGGCCGGGTGAGTCCGCGGACAAAGTTTCGTCTCCCAGGCAGCCTCCGCCAGCAGCATCCCAAGTTCGGGCCGAGGCCGCCGCCGCCGCCCCCTCCCTCCCGGGGCGAGCAGAGCAAGAGGGCGGGGGGGAGATCGGGCCTCCCCTCGCCCCCCCAGCCCCGCACATCTGGGGCGGCGGGGGGGGGCAGAGAAAGGGCGCGTTCATGAGGACTACAAAGTTGCAAATATGGCCCCCGGCCGCTGCAGCGATCATGGCCCCCGGCCGCTGCGCGGCCCGGTGCCAGGTACTCCACGGCCCGGCACCGGTCCGCGGACCGGGGGTTGGGGACCACTGGTCTAATGGGCTTATATGACTCATGGACCATGAATCATGGTGCACTAGATGTCAGCGTTCCAAATACCATGTAAAATTAAATCAGAGTCGAAGGCAAAACTATGCTTAAAGTTCCAATTTAATAAAGCAGGCATGTTGGCATAGTGCTGTAGGGATTCCGACTCTGGAAGTTACATCAGAATCCCACCCAGTTAAAAGTTCATGATCTTGCCCCCACACCCACAGTCCATCACATGGTCCAATCTCCTTCTTCCACGTTGGCGTCTACGTCTAACTGCTTCCGGTCAGGTGTAAAGGTTTGGGAGACAAAAGATGACCTTGAGCTTCTAGGAAGGAATTTTTTATTTTGAAAACAACACATTCTACCCTTTGCTAAACCCCCTCCCCCTTAATAAGAGTGTGGCAGGCCAAAGATTCTTAAAGGAACCACTGCAGGCCTGACACTAGAATTTATATCCTTAGTCCAACAATTCAACTATTGAATCACACTGGTTCTGATTAGTGCTTTGTAAATAATCATAATTTCCCATTTCAACCATTTTGTACCTTGGCAAAGTAACTGTTTGAGAATGTCGACATTTCAAAATTTCAAATAGGCTGACAATCTCAAAAGCTTGGGGACCAATAAGAGGAAGAGTGGGAAACAGAGGAGAGAAGAAAGATAGGAAGAAAGGGATAGGAGAGAGTGTAAGGGGGGAAGATGAGGAGGATAAGGAGGAGTGGAATGAAGAGAGAGGAGAAGGAGAAAGGAAGGGGAAGTACAGTAGAAAAGGATGATGGAGGGAAGAAAGGAGGTAGGAGAGAGGTAGAAGAAAGAGTTGTATGGAGAGCAGAAGAGCTAATAATGGGTTTTTATCTTTCTGGGCGTTGATGACAAGAGGAACTGATGTAATTACTACTTAACACAATAGGATATTGGCTATGTAATAGTATACATGTTATGAAAGTGGAAAATAAAAAAAGTATATTTAAAAAAAAGCTTGGGGACTATTTACTATTTCATCATCATGGCCTATCCAGAGAAAACTCAGTAATACAATCATTGTTGAGCATGTGCTACAATATACTCTTGAATTATTCTGCTGAAACTATAATTTGCCAAAATTTGGCAGCTAGTAGAGTAAGAAGAATTCATTCGATATGATATGCACATAATTTATTTTCTACAGATCACTTATAATATGCACAAAAATCTGCAATGTTTTCTATCTGTAATTTTCCGTAATATAAGCAAGCTGTGGAAAGCTTCCTACACTAATGTGAAGTGGTTCTCTAAAATTGCCTCTTGAAGGAAACAAATTAGGAAACAAATTTAGTCTCTATATTTAAAAGATAAACAAAGGTCCACATTATTTGGGGGGGGGGGGGGCTTGTTAGATTTATCTGAATGCCTGAAGCCAAATTCTGTGAGGACATTTCTGTAAGCCTCTAGAGGGCTTACAAAATTTAGATAATGAAGCATAAACCAGAATAAAATGAATTCAAGTACGAACTAGGAAAAATATGGAGTGATAGAAAATGGTGTTGCTGTTTCTCAACCTTGGCACATTTAAGATGTGTGCTGTCTGGTGAATGCTGGGACTTGAAATCCATATCTTAAACTTGCTGAGGTTAAGAAAGCTTCTGTATACAATTCATCCCCAATGACCCTAGAGTAGAGCCATGTTTTGACCTGCTTCCAGAATAATGTGAAGGCGTGTGTTGTTGTTAAAATTTCATCATAAAGTCATGGGACGATCCTGTGCTTGTGGAATGGTTCTGCAAATGTCGACAGGGGCCGCCAGCAATCTAACACGTCCTGACAAGGAAAAATGCATTGTTTCCTTACCTCTATCAAGGGAACTGTGTTGCTTCACAGAGATCTAAAACTCTTTGCTATCTTTTATGTATGTACTTTTACTGTTTATAATCTTTTCTTTCCCGTCCTCCGTCTCTCCCTCCCTCTCTCCCTCCCTCCTTTCTTTCTTTCTTTCTTTCTTTCTTTCTTTCTTTCTTTCTTTCTTTCTTTCTTTCTTTCTTTCTTTCTTCTTTCTTTCTTTCTCTCTTTCTCTCTTCCCTCCTCTCCAAATCTCCAATTTCTTTTACTGATGACTGGAGACCAGCAAACACATAAAACTCTGATTTCCTATCCTGTCCTATCCTGTCATCTCTAACTTGTCCTTTTTAAGGGAAGGTGACTGAAACTGTAGATGGGATACAACTATGGACCACCCTAGCAAAAGCGTCTTATTTGAATGCTTTCCAGTCAAAATTGAGATTTGGGCATGGGATGAAAATGGCACTGGGGCTTTTGTGGGTTAATTTTGTCATGATTTGGAGGGAGGGGGAAGGTCTGTCTTGCTCCTCTTAAGACTCCACAGCAGCAGTCCTTACTGTTGACCACAGTAATCTTCTGCATTGCCTAATGGTTAGGGATCAGAGGCATTATGTTACTCTGAATTAATTCAAAGAGTTTGGGGAGAGGGTTTGGGGAGAGATGATACAGTCAGATTGATAATTGGTTGATAATTGATAAAGGCTTAAATAAACAGTTTTTATATTATTTTATAGACACTCTTTTACATTATTTCAATTGATACATGTAAACACCAAGAGTCTTTTTGATAGTAGTAGAGTTTACCAAATACGTGAACCGTTGCAATGGAAGCAGATGGAAGAAGAATCAAAGACAAAGATTCCCTTAACTCAAGCAGAAACAGAAGTTCGGGAAGATTTTTAAGCCATGAATTTGCTTCTTTACGGGAAGCACAATCCTATCCAAAACCACATCTGGAATCAATGTTTCAGAAGGCCAAGATATTAATGGATGAATAGCAACTCTGTCTTGCTTGAGTTTAATATGAACTTGTTACTCCCTGTCCAAACCTTAACCGCTCTCGTCATTGTTACAGGATTTCTAGAACATCTCCAATCTAGTCTGGGGTGAGGACATACAATGATATCTCACATCAAACCAACAGATAATCTCTCCTTGTAATTAAATAATATGGAGACTACACTCCATTGGAATAACCATGAGCTAGGCCACTCTTCTCTTTGTTGTCTACTGAAGCCATTCACTCAGATTGGAGTGAAACTAGCACAAAACAGTGCTTCCAACTCCTAATCTTCATAGGCAGTCCACTAAGAGCCGAGGTGGCGCAGTGGTTAAATGCAGCACTGCAGGCTACTTCAGCTGACTTCAGTTCTGCAGTTCGGCTGTTCAAATCTCACTGGCTCAGGGTTGACTCAGCCTTCCATCCTTCCGAGGTGGGTAAAATGAGGACCCAGACTGTGGGGGCGATATGCTGACTCTGTAAACCGCTTAGAGAGGGCTGAAAGCCCTATGAAGCGGTGTATAAGTCTAACTGCTATTGCTATTGCTAAGATACCATGATTAATGGCATCAAATATTGCCAAATCTACTAGTGTAGCAGAAAATGAGACAAGACCAGCTCTTTGTCAGAGGGAGAGGTTTATTTGCGCAAAGGTTAAGTAGCGATTGGTCAGGCAAAATCTGAACCCCGAAGGACAGTTGTTTACAGTCTTTTATACTCTTAGACAACTTATCAATCATCCCAAGGTACCTGGCTTTCCTGTGTCATGTAAACCTCGTACACCATCTCCCAAAACAGAGACATGACATTCATTACTCATTTACCTCCCCACAAGGGGTATTGGTACCAATATCCTGTTTCATTTGTTTTAGTTAGGTGAAGCAAACAGAACAACTAATCTTAAGGGTAATTATGCCTTTTATTTATTTATTTATTTATGTATTTATTTATTTATTTGACTTATATACCGCTTCATAGAGCTTTCAGCCCTCTCTAAGCGGTTTACAATTTTTTTACCAAATTGAGTCAGCAACTTGCCCCCACAGTCTGGGTCCTCATTTCACCCACCTTGGAAGGATGGAAGGCTGAGTCGACCTTGAGCCGGTGAGATTTGAACCGCTGAATTGCAGATCACAGTCAGCTAAAGTGGCCTGCAGTACTGCACCCTAACCACTGCGCCACCTCCCCATTCCACATGGTAAAGAAACTTTAATACCCAAATAATCTGTCTAGTTATTAAATTCTCTTTTACTAGGGCTAGTCTGGACTCATTCTTCCCATCCAAACAACAAAGTTACAGTGAACAGTGTTGTTTCTGTCCTGTAACTGGACTGAATCCTAAATGAAACAAATACAGATAATGCATTTCTTTTGGGGGCTTCCGAAGTTAATTCCCAAATACTCTCTGAGCAACCAATCTTGGGTACAAACTGTCAAGCATGGCTGAATTGTGAGATATCACCTTTTCAAGAGAGAACACATCTTTTTTTTTTTCATTCCTTCAAAGAAGCAGGTAGAGGAGCCCACATCTCAATTAAAATTTCTACAATCTAAAAATTAATAAATCCCAATTCTCATTGCTCCTTTTACCTCCCTTGGTTGTGCTCATTTGGTCTCTGACAATTAAGAAGCTTGGTGATTTTAGCTACAAAAAATGGCTTAAAAATTTCACTGAACTCTGCAGGATTCTTATCCTCTTTTGGATCAACGTGACAGGGTCACTTAATAAAAATGAGTAACATAGACTTTTTACTGTTGAGATCTAAATATTAATGTAGGCAAAGGCTTGTCAGGTTCATTTCTGGTTTTGCATAGTGCAGTGGTGGGTTCTGGATTCCGTTCCAACTGGTACGGTTGGAACTGCCCCGGCGACACCCACATGGACGCGCATGGCGCGTGCATGTGTCGTACTTGCCTGCGAAGGTTCTGCAAGCCTCCATGACGGTCCAGCTGCTCGGCGGAGCATCGCACAGGCACCATATGTGCCATGTGCATGCGCGGAAGTGCCAAAGGCTTAAAGGACAAGTAAGGAGCTCGGGGGGGTGGGGGTGGATCATTTGGAGAACCGTACCAGAACAGTACCCGTGCTCCAGGCAGGCTTCCCCGGTACGTACTGGGGCATACCTCCTACAACCCACCATTGGCACAGTGCTACTTTTAGAGTTTTTCCATACACTTCATCCCCTCAGTTCCTCCAAAAGCCAGATAGTCAGTTGAGATTTTTTTTCTTAGTAACTCCATCCCCATGCAGTGGTTCAAAAATCTGCAGTCTGTTTGGAAAATGATCTGATCATAGCAAAGGACAGTTTGTGGCATTCTCCATTTCCAGTGCAGACCTAAACTGACAACAGAATAATTAAAAATAAAAGAATTCTTCTGTTTATGCAAGTAAGTTTATATATAGTCTTCTAATTAGCTGTTCCATAAAAGCCTTCCAAGCTGAGATACCAACTTATTTATGGATTCAGCCTGTCATTCCTAGATTTCACAGAAAAGTTTCTTCTTCAGAGATAAATGTGGAATACACTGTGGCTCAAAATTTACAAATAATATTTTTTTGTCTGTTTCAGGACTAAAAAATATCCCGTGACCAATTTTCTGCCACATGCCCAGTATCAAAAATCATTCTTTCTGGTTCTACTAGTATTTTGGATCCCTTTAAGTACCATGCACCTTAAGTTTTAGTCTGAACAAAGAATACAATAGGCAAAGACAAAGTTTTCCCTCGCACACACAGTATGTGCTAGTCGTTCCTGACCCTCGTGGGTGGTGTTCATCTCCATTTCAAAGCTGAAGAGCCAGCGCTGTCCGAAGACATCTCCGGGATCATGTGGCTAGCATGACTAAACCCGAAGGTGCATAGAACGCTGTTACCTTCCCACCAAAGGTGGTTCCTATTTTTCTACTTACATTTTTACATGCTTTTGAACTGCTAAGTTGGCAGAAGCTGGGACAAGTAACAGGAGCTCACTCTGTTATGCAGCGCTAGCGATTTGAATCACCGAACTGCCGACCTTTCTGATCGACAAACTCAGCATTTTAGCCACTAAGCCACCACGTCCCTTAAAGAATACAATACTTCTACCTTAAAATATATCTATGTAGTAGTTACTACTTTCTAGCAGTTCCACTAGCATAAGTTTACATTGTACTTTCTTTTCATTTATCTTCAAGCGGTGAGTGAAAAGAGAGAGCATGACACTATTTCATATCTATACGTAGCTTCAGTAAATAAAATAACAAAATAGCTCCAATGGTTAATGTTTTCTTTGCTATGTAGATGTTTTAACGTTTTCATTCAGATTGTCAGCAGCTGGAGTTCTGAAATGTGCTTCTGATTTTGAAAATTCAAAAGCAATTTTGGAAGCTTTGTTTTTAAATGTGGCTTCTCTCATTTAGGAAAAATACGAAATGCTCACAGAGCATTGAAGGAAAAAAAGTACAAATACTCTACAACAGAAGTGAGCAAAAGGTGTTCTATGTGGTGGGAAGCTTTAAGGTGTTGCTGCTTTGCAAAGTTTCTCTATATTCTGCTAAACGTCAGAACAATGTTTATTCCGACATGCTAAATCACAAATTATATGCAGAAACTGAATTCTGGGGGAGCCATTTTTAATTCTCCTTCAGGATGGCTTTCTACAGCCAAAAAAGAATGCTTAACAAGTGATGTAATTGCTGGCAATATTAAAACAACTGGGTTGTTGAAATGATAATGTATTAAACCAATATCCGAGCAGTAATTGGTCTTTTTCACCTAAGATGACTTGGTCTTTACCTTGTCATAGCTTACTGAAAACATTTACTTCCCTAATCAGACTCTTCAAGCAACAATTTACTTAAACGGAAGGAAAGAAAACATACAGATTCGGGTGGAGAAGCAAATTTGTTCTTAGATGTCTCTGAAAACTTGGACACGCCAAATCCTTGCTGTTATGGATTTTCATTACTTTTCCTCTGTTGGAAAAGTTGTTCAAACTGACATACACAATACAGACGTTCCATTCGTGTGGCTCGGGTTGCGTTGAAGAAGTTTGTGGTTGAAGGGAGAATCAAATCCTGACTTTCCCATGGACTCTGGACAGCACTTTTTGAAGCTGAGGTAATGTCAGACTTTGACGAGATTTATTATTGAAGTCTCATGAAAAATATTCCTCACTGTCAGCGGAGATCAATTTGCTTTGAAACATATATGTTATCTTTAATCTGTTGCAATAAGCATCCAAAAATGCCATTGGGGAAGAAAATGTATAAAACAAAAATCTGGTGAAACGCCTGGAAAAAGAAAAGAAAACGAAACCAGAAATCTTTATAACAGTGTTTCTCAACTTTATCAACTTTAAGAAGTAAAGCCAGTATGCTGGCTGGGGAATTCTGGGAGTTGAAGTCCAGACTTCTTAAAGTAGCCAAAGTTGAGAAACACTGCCTTATAGTGGAATAGAGGGCCAGGTTACATTGAGGTTTGATATCAAATTTGGCTCCATCTAGATCAGTGTTTTTCAACCACTGTGCCGCGGCACACTAGTGTGCCGTGACATAGTGTAAGGTGTGCCGTGGGAAAAACACTTTATATATAGTCAATATAGGCACAGAGTTAAAATTTTTTAACATTTTCTAATGGTGGTGTGCCTCGTGATTTTTTTCATGAAAAAAGTGTGCCTTTGCACAAAAAAGGTTGAAAAACACTGATCTAGATGTCTCTTTTCTTCCCCTTCTTGGGGAATCCATCTCTGTGATTTGGTAAAGAAGCTATAAGACTTACCAGCCAGTGGTGGGTTTCAAAAATTGTTTGAACCTATTCTGTGAGTGTGGCCTCCTTTGTGGGAGTGGCTTGCCACCCATGTGACCGGATGGGAGTGGCTTGCCACCCATGTGGCCGGATATGAAGATGCCGACGACACTTGTCAGAACCACCTTAAATTACCTCACACACAGCCCTGGCATGCATAAGAATATGATGTCAACTTGTTTTTGAAAAGGCATCTTTGGTTTGCGTTAAAACCACTTCAACACACACAATGTTCTGATTGCACCACAAACGCAGTAGTCATCCTTACCTTTCACAGAGGCACTGAGTTTTATAAATAGGAGCATGATAGTGTAGAATAATCATATCCAAGGACCAGTGGTGGGTTTCAAAAAATTTTGGAACCTCTTCTGTAGGTCTGGCCTGCTTTCCGGGTCCACTGGTGGAACCTCTTCTAACCGGTTTGGTAGATTTGACGAACCGGTTCTACCGAATAGGTGCAAACTGGTAGGAACCCACCTCTGTTACCAGCAGAGGTGGGTTGCTGGTGGTTTGGCCCGGTTCAGCTGAACTGGTAGTGGAAGTCAAGCCTTGGTCACAGAATCGGCAGCTATCCAGGCCTGATACGGCCCCGAACCAGTTCTCTCGCCACCACTACTATCGCCATCTTAGATTTTAGTGACTGCACATGCACAGTTCACTGTAAATTCTTCTGTGCATGCATGCAGAACAATTTACATTGAATAGCACATGCGCAGGTTGCAAACCGGTACCAGTCTTTAGTTCTACGTGAAAGAATTTAAATTCTGGATTGTTTCCTTCATTTAAAAGAAATTTACATTTTTTTATTGAATTTTTTTTAAAAAAAAACTTTTACAAATGTTTACTTCCCTCCCCCTCCCCCCCCCCCGCCCAAACCCCACCCCTCCCAACCTTCCCGCTCCCGACTTCCCAGAACCAATACAGGGTATAAATCTTTAACAAAAATAATCTAAAGTAAACTTAAAAGTAAAACAATTAATATCCTCTATCATTTGAGCTTTAACTCCTCTTTGCTAGGCTAACTCTAAACAGATTATGTCATTCCTTGTTGCCTCAGTCATAAGCTATCTGGAATTTCTTAGTCCCATATTTATTTTGAATATAGTCAATCTACCTTCTCCACTCCAATTTACATATCTCATTTGAGTGGTCCTTGAGATATGCTGATATTTTAGCCATCTCTGCTAAGTTTGTGACTTTTAATGTCCATTCTTGAATAGTAGGCAAATCTTCCTTCTTCCAGTACTGCGCCACCAACAGTCTTGCTGCGGTTATTAAATGCAAAATCAAGTTAGTCTCTATAACTGTGCAATCAGTAATTATACCTAACAAAAATAACTGAGGGGTAAACTTTATCCTTTTTTAAAGAACATTTTGCATAATCCACCATATTTTTATCCAAAATGCTTTAACCTTTTTACAAGTCCACCATATATGATAGCATGTAGCATCAGCACAATCACATCTCCAGCATTTAGGTTGTAAATTCGGATACATAGAGGCCAGTTTTTTAGGATCTAAATGCCGAAATTCACATTTTCATTTCTCTTTTTCCCATTCAATTTTCTTGCTTGAATTTCTGTACCTAGGAAAATATGAATGGCTGTCATGGCAATCAAAATGAAAAAATTAAGAAAACTAGATTGGTGGCTAAGTTACTATGCTAACATTTAGCTGGGAGCATTCGTTACTATTGCTTGCCCTTTGCTGCCCTCTGCTGGATTTTATATGCAAGAATTCTGTAATTATGTTTAGAAATTGATTTTTTATTATTATAGAAATTAGAGGATTTCAATAAATAATTCACACACACACACACACACACACACACAATCAAATAATAGTTAAAAGAAAAAGAGCAATATTTATTCTCTAGGCCCATTATTAAAAAGTTAATACAAGACCTGTGCTATGCAAGTATCAGCTGGTTATGGAAATATGGAATCTTTTCAAAATATTTTTATTAAGTAATATTAATGCAAATATAATTATAGTAGTTTAATTTCAATGTGGTTTTAAAACTGCCTAAATAATGTTTATCTCTTTATTACCCATGTATATGTACATCAAATCCAATGGTTTCTTTCAGAAGCAAGTTTGAACAACTAAGATCCATAAACTTTAACAGACATTTTCCTCAATCTGTGGCCATTTAATTCAATGAATTCTCCAAAAACTTAAATCAAATTAAGGAGTGATTTGGTGAGCTTAATTGTCACTAAAGAAGATACTATGTCTACATGTTTCATTTGATGCTACTGAAAAAGGAATGAAAAAAAACACCATTATTATCAATTTTCTTTCTTCTTTAATGTTGTTTTTCCATATTATTTATTATTAAAGAAAAAAGCAAAAAATAAAGTATATTTTTTGTATATTCTATGTGCAGATCTCATGAACTAAGAAAGCCTAGTGTATGTATTTATATTGTACTATACAACTATTACTATTTAAGTTTATTTAATAAAGAAAATCAAACACTCAAACATTTATTAAATTTATTATTTAGCATGCATTAAAAAGCATTTATTTTAAATTCCTAATTTCTAAAATAAAATTTCTAAATAACATGAGATTAACTAGTCCTATGGTACTTTATTGTGAAACCACATCAGAGGTGGGTTCCTACCAGTTCGCACCTATTCGGTAGAACCGGTTCGTCAAAATCTACCAAACCGGTTAGAAGAGGTTCCACCAGTGGACCCGGAAAGCAGGCCACACCTACAGAAGAGGTTCCAAAAAATTTTGAAACCCACCACTGACACACACACACAGACAGACTCACACAGAGAGAGAAAGAGAAAGAAAGGAAGAAAAATAAAGAAAAAAAGAAAAAAAAGATGAACGAAAAAAAGGAAAAAGGGACAGAGAGACAAAAGGAAGGAGAGAGAGAGAGAGAGAGAGAGAGAGAGAGAGAGAGAGAAAACACATGACCAGCAAGCCACTCCCACAAAGGAGGCCACACCCACAGAGTAGGTTCAAAAAATTTTTGAAACCCACCACTGAACCACATTAACAGAATCTTGTAAGTCTGAAAGTACAATTCTTCCCCATCTGTTTTAATGCCTGAGAAAATAGTGAGGGTGTTTTCTGAGCCTCTTGTCCCACCCACTATGCTGTCTTTTATCTTACGGTTTCCTAGGCCAGGGGTCCATAACCCCTGGTCTGTGGATTGGCACTGGGCTGCAGGCATGCTAGCAACCAGGCAGCAGAAACAAATGAATCCCCATCCACAAGATGCCAGCAGCACACGAAACCATGCCTTTTCCAGTCCACAGAAAACCTCTCTCCACAGAACTGGTCCTTGGTGCCCCAAAAGTTGGGGGCCGCTTCCCTAGGCAACATCTCTGGGACCAGTCTTCTAAAGTCTTTCCCACACCACTATATTTCTTCAGTGCCAATGTAATTTCAAACATTTGCTGAATGAGAGACCACTAAATTAGGCCCATGACCCGACAAATGCGCACCCGACAACAGCGCACCGACAAAACCGCAGCGATAAAACCACATCGACAGCGCGCCCACAAAGGTGCACTGACAAGAGCACCGACAGAAGCGCAATTACGGTTAAGGTAAGGGTTAGGGTTAGGGTTAGGTTTAGAGTTAGGTTCAGGGTTAGGTTTAGGGTTCGGTTTAGGATTATGTTTAGGGTTACCTTTAGGGTTAGGTTTAGAGTGCGCTTCTGTCGGCGCGCTGTTGTCGGCGCGCTTCTGCGCTCATTCTTCAGCGCGATTTCAAACTCATGCTTTTCTCCCTGCGGTTTTGTCGGCGTGTTTTTGTCGAGCGCGCATTTGTCAGTGAACCAATTAGGCCTACTTTTAAAGTATTGCCTTTTTACTTCGAATTTTGTTTTAACTACTAAAATATATATAAAAAATTGAGGGCAGCTAGTATATATCTGTGTGTATCAATTTCTGTTAAATTTGACCAATGTTATTATCTAATACGTATCTACTATTGCTAAATTAAATTGTGTCAAATAGATAAAAAAGTTAGAATTGAGGACCTGACATTCATAAATTAGAATCTCTCTTCATTTATTTTTAAATAATAGTCAAAGAGAGATAGACAGATTCCAATTTATAAATGTCAGGTTCTGAGTTAAATCAGAGGATTCTTGAATTATCCTGAGATAACCTACGTTACTTTCCAGTTTGCTGAATTAGTATTACAATCGAGTCTTCTGGATTGCCTATATCTGAACACAGAATAATCCCAAGATATTTATATTGTTGGAACAGTTCAAAATTCCTATATAGTAGACCGATGCTATCTTGTCTAGGCAACATAAAAAATTTACAGGAAAGACGATCTTAAGAAATTACCCTTAGCAGAAGTCATCCTTCCTATGGTATTAATGAAGTATTACTGGCATAATGATTAGGGTTGCTAGCCAAGTCTGGAAAAGAAAATGCTGCTATTTTACTGATGCAAATCATTAAAGCAGCATATCTTTAATGAAATTGATTGATTAAGATGTGTCTGTGCTCATCTATTGATCAGGAAGGGTAAAATTGCCTATTTTCCATCACCCCCATAAACTACCAAATATGTGAGTTGAATTGAATTTATTGCACTTATATGCCGCCCTTTTCCCCGGAGGGGACTGAGTGTGCTTGTTCCAGTATCATCTTGGCAACTTAGATAGAAAAATGCTTATTTGGGATCCACAAGCCATCCTGAGTTGCATTAGACTTATAGCAGTTTAATTGTCATGAGATCTTCAATGAACTTTAGAAGGAACAGTTTTGCCACCAAGCAGGGCATTGGACTAGATCTTCATCCTCTTTCAACCAAAGGACCACAAGCAGATCTATGACAATTCACCATGGCCAA
This sequence comes from Thamnophis elegans, assembly GCF_009769535.1. Taxonomy (NCBI): domain Eukaryota; kingdom Metazoa; phylum Chordata; class Lepidosauria; order Squamata; family Natricidae; genus Thamnophis; species Thamnophis elegans. The sequence continues at coordinate 9,663,511 of NC_045550.1, forward strand.
CTCGCCACAACTTGCCATAGCCAACTTGCCACATTCAACTGTCCATGGGACAACTTGCCATAGCCATCTCGCTGTGAGACAATTTGCTGCGGGACAAGAGTTACATTAATATCACAGAAATGGTGGAATAAAATAGCAATAGCAATAGCAGTTAGACTTATATACCGCTTCATAGGGCTTTCAGCCCTCTCTAAGCGGTCTACAGAGTCAGCATATCGCCCCCACAGTCTGGGTCCTCATTTCACCCACCTCGGAAGGATGGAAGGCTGAGTCAACCTTGAGCCGGTAAGATTTGAACCACCGAACTGCAGAACTGCAGTCAGCTGAAGTAGCTGGCAGTGCTGCATTTAACCACTGCACCACCTCATTAAAGTAAGGATGCAAAAGGAGGGACAGAATGAAATGTGAATGACAAATTTTTTTAAAAAATATATTTATTTTAAATAAATCAATTGAATTATTAAATTGTCCTGCGGCAAGTTTTCCCATGGCAAGTCGGCTGTGGAGAGTTGTCCTGCAGCAAGTTGACCATAGTAAGCTGGCTACAGCAAGTTGGTTGTGGCAAGTTGGCCGCAGTGACTTGGCTATGGTGAGTTGTCCCATTCTGCCACGAGGGCCGTAAATAAAGCATTATTTACTTATTTGTTTTGGAAACAAATAATCTAAAAATGAGGGATAGAGAGTAAGGATGATGAAGTTGACAGAGATAGGCAGGAATTATTACCTAGGTTAAAAAAATCCAGAGTCCAGTTAAGACAGAGGCCTCCCTAATCACTGAACAGTAAACAGCAAAATTCTGATAGCAATAGCAATAGCAGTTAGACTTATATACCGCTTCATAGGGCTTTCAGCCCTCTCTAAGCGGTTTACAGAGTCAGCATATCGCCCCCACAGTCAGGGTCCTCATTTCACCCACCTCGGAAGGATGGAAGGCTGCGTCAACCTTGAGCCGGTGAGATTAGAACCGCTGAACTGCAGATAACAGTCAGCTGAAGTGGCCTGCAGTACTGCACCCTAACCACTGCGCCACCTTGGTTCTATATGTTGTGAGAGTCTCAATAAAAGTAGTTTTAGCCTTCCTGGGAAATGGATTTCTGGGCTGTAGGACTAACAACCCACTAATTGGGTGGAAAATTTTGATGGAGCATTTTTTGGGAGGAGATCATCTTTTTTTGAAAGGAAAAAGTCAGATCAGGGAGGTCTGCTTTTTACCAATCTAGTGAAGCAGTAGAGAAAAGGCAAGGGACAAGGAAGAGGCAGCCAACTTGGGGAATACAATAAACACTAAGGCTATTATCTAACACAGAGGTCCTCACTCCCCAGTCTGCAGCCCAATACTAGGCCATGGCCCATTGGGAACTTGAGAGACCGCCTACTGCCAATTACCTCCCAAAGACCCATTAGATCACACAGATTAGGCCTCCTCCGGTTTCCGTCTACCAGCCAATGTCATCTGGCTACTACCCGGGGGAGGGCCTTCTCTGTGGCGGCTCCAACCCTTTGGAACGAACTCCCCGCAGAGATTTGGACCCTCACCTCTCTCCAGGCCTTCCGAAAAGCCATTAAAACCTGGCTGTGTCGGCAGGCCTGGGGTCAATGAGTTCCCTTCCCCTCTCGAATCGTGTGGCTGTTGGTTGCTTTAAATGTCCTGTACTTTTTGTTGTAGTTCTTGTGTTTCCCTTCCCCTCCTTTGGGTTTGTGCGCCGCCCTGAGTCCCGCCGGGAATAGGGCGGCATATAAATAAAATGAACCTTGAACCTTGAACCTTGAGACTGAGCAAGCAGCAGGCATAAACTTGAAAGCATTTCCTCTCCCCTCAATGGTGCTGCTGCTACTACTGCTGCCAGTCCACAGAGCCAGAAACGTTGGGGGCCATTGCTTTAACGTGGGGGGGGAGTCACAGCAACAGCGTATTTTCACTCCAGAAGAACTCACGGCGGTATGAAAATTGACTATTGCTTGTCCTTTATCTCTGCATGCCCCAAAGGATTTTCACAGAAAAGACTGGACTTTTCCTATTTGTTTCTTTCTAATATAAAAGATAGTCAAAGAATTTTCATTTCAGGAATCAAGGGGAGGGAAAGTCTTCCTGTAGTAGCTTGGCACTGCAGGTTCATCAGCAAATTAACTTTTGAAAAGTTGAAAAGTTTATTCAGTTTCCATGTTGTGGTCTCGGGAATGGTGGGGGAACTAAGGATTACTTTATGGGAAAGTTGTGCAAGATTTGCAATGAATCTGATGGGTCTGTGTATTGGATATTCTAGTAGATGATATCAATGGATGGATGGAAATGAGACAAGAGAAATCAGAAAAAGTGAATAGGCCAGTTAGAGACTCAAGAATGAATGAAAATGATGATTCTTTGATGTTTGTAGTTTTGTAGTTTGTAGTTTATTAAGATTTATAGGCCGCCCTTTTCCCTGAGGGGACTCAGGGTGGCTTACAATACATAGGAAGCGGGGTGCAAAACAAAAACACAAGACAGTGCATAAATAAAATAAAACAATAAAACACAACTTTCATTCAACATTCGGGTGGGGCAAATTAGAATCTTATCCCCAGGCCTGACGGGATAGCCAGATCCTAAGGGCTGTGCGGAAGGTCTGGACGGTGGTGAGGGTGCGAATCTCCACGGGGAGATCGTTCCAAAGGGTCGGAGCTGCTACTGAGAAGGCTCTCCTCCGCGTAGTCGCCAGTCGGCACTGACTGGCGGATGGAACTCGGAGGAGGCCTAATCTGTGCGATCTAATCGGTCGAAGGGAGGTAATATCTGCTTGAAAAAAGATTTGCTTATTTCACATATATGGCTTAATCAGAAATTTATCATACATATGCATATAAAAAGAAAGGAAGGTTTAAGTCTAAAGTATGATTGATTTGTTTCTTAAGGATGAAACAAATTAGACAATTAGTTATGGATACAAGGGTGATAAGTACTCTGAATGTGGAACAGGCCATTTCTTGGTAACGTCAAGTGAGGAACTTGAAAAAAATGAACATGGTCAAAAAAGTGACGAGATGAGTAAAAGTGGAATGATTCAGAGAGAAAAAAAATACAAGATTATGTGTGAATAGGTGGATGTGTGTGAGAAAGATAAATTTACAGCTTTTCTAGCTTATCTACAAAAGCTAAAGGTTAAATGGAAAGAAATCACAAATATATATCACATATAATTGTTTTTTTCATACCCAGCAAGTGGTAATATCTTAATTAGCTTGTTTGGACTTGAACAACAATAAAATCAGGCCTATTTACTACTTGGATGGGAAATTTCTCAAAACTATGAGGATTTATGCTAGAAGAGAGGTCAAAAATTTTCCATAATTATATAACATTCATTATTTCACCAAGTAACAAACTCGATCCAAAGAGATGTGACTTTACTTGTAATTTACTAATGATAACTTTAGGAACAACAAAGCATATCTATGTGGGCACATTGCCTTGCAAGGAATTATAGGCTACTAGCCATTTCTGGAGGGCAGAAACAGACTAAAATTGTCTTCTACTCAACCACATCACACTGTAAATATGAAATCAAATCAGTTCATTAGCTGCAGGGAAAGCTAATGAGCCAAATCTGCAGAAAAAACAAGAAAGGAAACATTAATTTTAAAGTTACCTGCTGTGCCTGAACATATGTTTAACTTGGTAAGAAACACTCCCCCCCCCACTCCTCCAAAATATACATATAGCAATAGCAATAGCAGTTAGACTTATATACCGCTTCATAGGGCTTTCAGCCCTCTCTAAGCGGTTTACAGAGTCAGCATATTGCCCCCAACAATCCGGGTCCTCATTTTACCCACCTCGGAAGGATGGAAGGCTGAGTCAACCTTGAGCCGGTGAGATTTGAACCGCTGAACTGCAGATAACAGTCAGCTGAAGTGGCCTGCAGTACTGCACCCTAACCACTGCGCCACTTCGGCTCTGTGATGTCTGGTAAGCTACACCTGAAGAAAAGAAAGCAATCAGCAATGACTTTTATGGCATGGAAAGTTGGAGGCACAACAGCAGAGAAACTGTCCAGCAGAAGCTGTAGATATAAACAATCTAAATCAGAGGTGGGGAAGGATAGCTCCTTTATGACTTATGGACTTCAACTCCCAGAATTCTTGAGCCAGCATGGCTGAATTCTGGGAGTTGAAGTTCACAAGTCATAAAAGGGTCGTTCCCTATCTCTGGCCTACACTGAACTCCTGAAGAATTCCAATCTGGATAGACTTTGCTGAAATTGATTTAGACGCAGTTGGCATCAGCAGCGGAAGGAGCTATCTAAGATGCAGTTCTGAAGCATCCATATTCTTCATCCATAACAAGCTGTACTCCAGATACCTTGCACATCAAATCCTATAATATTTTATCAGTTCAACCAAATATTTTTAAATACTGCAGTCATGGTTATAGCTGAAGGTTTGGCCTACGAAATTGTATAAACCATTGTGGACAATAATCATGTTCTGTCTAGAATACAGAGGTGATTTCTTTTTAGATTTAAAAAAATACCACAATTCTTCATTAGTAATGAAGGAATCATTGTATTTATATAGAGAAAGAATTCTGGTAAAGTCTGCACCCAATTATCTCCCCTGAATTATGTTCTGTTTCCAGATTTTCTCCCTGTACATCCTTTCATTATCTTGTTACACTCAAATTAGCTATAATTGGGTTAATTTGTAATTGGGTTAACAGCAAATGCTATTGCTCCTATTTTATGAAATCACACGCATCCTTCTTAAGGGAGGAACATAAACTATTCATCAAGAAGCTAAAATACATCTTATTAGCTACACTCACTTATCCTTACTGTATGAATACACAATATACATGTGGGGTGTGTGTGTGTGTGTGTATATATATATATATATATATATAGGAAGAGAGCAAGCGAGCGGGCCTTTCAGACACTAAGTTAGCACTTTTCCCACACAATGTTCTTTCTGCTTCTTTTTATCTTCCCTTTTCAGTCTGTCATTGTGTTTTTCCAAACATGATATGTTACTGTTATTAGAGAGGCAAAACGAAAATTGTTCTTGTTTGGTTCATTTGCATTGGCTTTCTTTGAACCAAAAACTGGCCAATGTTGCCTATATACAATCTACAGTAAAGATGTATGAACTTGCAAGTCATAAAACCCAGTGAGTTAATTATAAACCCTTCCAAAAATATATTGGGTATCTACCAATTTGTCCTGCCTCCCACATTTTTCATGCATCTTCCACCATGTAGTATCTTCGTGCCTTAAGCCAAAGCTTTATGTACTCTGATCTATGTCAAAGGTTTCTATTCATTGAGAATATGGAATGTACGGTATATAGAAAGTTTCCCTACCATTCAGGTATTTTTATTTATTTATGAAATTTATAAGCTGCCCATCTCGCCTGGATGCTGCATCTCATAAACACTGTTGTCAAAATTAATAACATGTAAATGACAATGAGAAAGAATAACAAGGTGTCATTCCTGGTGGCATTCATGATTCTGACACCTTCATTCTCTTTTACGAAGTCTATATCACCAAAATGCTTTCCTGAATTATAAACTTTAAAAAAACCCAAGATATAAAAGTTCATTTTTAACCTCCTGGAAAATTTCCATCAAAGCATAGGATCTACAAGAGATTCCGAGACAATTCTAACATAATTTCTCTAAGGCTTAATAATATACTGTATATCTCCCACATGTATGTAGTTGCAACTTTACTTTTAGAGTCAGTAGCAAAAAAAATATATTCAAGATTCTCCTTATCCTTCCCACTTATTCTATACTACAGTAAATTAGAGGGGGGAGCTACCTTGAGCTTCTCCCAAATGTAATGTCTTTGTTCTGCACTTTAAAAAAAAATGGTTCTTTTCAGAGGTGGGTTCCTACCAGTTCGCACCAGTTTGGTAGAACCGGTTCATCAAATCTACCGAACCGGTTAGAAGAGGTTTCACCAGTGGACCCGGAAAGCAGGCCACACCTACAGAAGGGGCTCCAAAAATTTTTGAAACCCACCACTCACACACACACACACACACACACACACACACAAACACACACACACACTCAGAGAGAGAAAGAGAAAGAAAGGAAGAAAGAAATAAAGAAAAAAAAGGAAAAAGGAAAGAGATGAAAGAAAAAAAGGAAAAAGGGACAGAGAGACAAAAGGAAAGAGAGAGAGATAAATAGAGAAAGAAAGAAAACACATAGCCAGCAAGCCACTCCCACCAGGTCACATGGCCAGCAAGCCACTCCCACAAAGGAGGCCACACCCACAGAGTAGGTTTTTGAAACCCACCACTGGTTCTTTTGCCTCAGTAATCATTTGTGCATACCTGTATATCTATCAGTAATTTTTCTTAATGTCTAAAGGGTATAAAAACTGATATGAATTTTCTACCTTGCAATGAAAGAGAATCCATGTGAGGCTGTCTTTCTGTCTTTTTACTTATTTATTTAATCCAGATTAATCAAAACAAAACTCTCTGAAAGGTGATGGCGAACATTTTTGGCACCCAGTGCCCAAATCGAAATGTTCTTGCATGCACATCCATGTACATGCACTGGAGCACAGGAAACCCGAAGACCAGCTGACTGTCGCGCATGTGCTTGTTTTGGGGGCATTTTTCAGGCTGTTTTCAGGGGCATTTTCTGGCACCTACGAAGACTAGCTGACTGGTGCGCAATCAGAAGAGCAGCTGGCAACGGTGCACGTGCCCAGAGCGGGCTCTGCAGGCCACCTCTGGCATGCATGCCACAGGTTCGCCATCATGGATATCAGTGGGATGTAATAGCTTTTTCCTTGTCACTAAGAGCACTGAATGTGAACATTCTCAAAGCTATTGTGCTAAATGACTACGTGAACTGATAGCAGTTCGACTTATATACCGCTTCATAGGGCTTTCAGCCCTCTCTAAGCGGTTTACAGAGTCAGCATATCGCCCCCACAATCTGGGTCCTCATTTCACCCACCTCAGAAGGATGGAAGGCTGAGTCAACCATGAGCCGGTGAGATTTGAACCACCGAACTGCAGTTAGCAGTCAGCTGAGGTGGCCTGCAGTACTGCACTCCAACCACTGCGCCACCTCGGCTTCCTGATCTTTCATTGGCTTCAGAGGTCTGATAGTGACCCTGTAATATGGATCGGTTTGCTTTTTCCAGCATTTTTTTAATTTAAATTCTGGCCTTGCTGTTTGATTCAAGGTGATCGGAGCCTTGTAACAATAGCATAGATTGCTCTAATAGCTTTGCAAATATTTATTTATTTATTTATTTATTTATTTATTTATTTATTTATTTGTCTTGTATGCCGCCCACTCCCGGAGGACTCCGGGCGGCTCACAAAAGACAAGGGAAAGGGGGAAACGAGACAAAGACAACATATTAAAAACAAAACCAATATTCACAATTTCTGTGGAGGTAGATGTTTCTCAGCCCCCCCAGCCTGCTGGAACAGCCAGGACTTGGTGGCTTTGCAGAAGGCCGGGAGGGTAGTAAGGGTCCGGATCTGAACAGGGAGCTCGTTCCAGAGGGCCGGAGCTGCAACGGAGAAGGCTCTCCCCCGGGGAGTCGCCAGCCAACATTGGCTGGCAGATGGAATCCGGAGGAGACCTAGCCTGTGAGATCTAATTGGTCTGAGAGAGGTAATCGGCAGGAGGCGGTCTCTCAGATTGCTGGGTGGGGGGAGGAATGAAAAAGTGTGCTCTCACAATAAGCAGCAGTCACATTCTGATAATGCAGTGTTTCTCAACCTTGGCCACTTTAAGTCCTGTGGACTTCAACTCCCAGAATCCCCCAGCCAGCAAGAGCTGGCTGGGGAATTCTGGGAGTTGATGTCCGCAGGACTTAAAGTGGCCAAGGTTGAGAAACACTGTGATAATGGCTTCTTATCAGATTTCAGACCGCAATGGTTAGACATATTGCTTCCTCATATTTTGCAGGAAGGTAAAAAGTAATTTTGTTCTTCTATTTTATTCTTGTCAAAAGGTCTCATTGTATTGATAAATTGCCAGTGACACTACACTGAAAGAAAAGAGAACTATTAACCTTAACCAATAGAGTACAATTTTAGAGAAATCTTTGTATTTCATAATGATAGGTACTTTTTTCTTCCAAATTTGGAGGAAATTGGAAGATATCTGCACCTGTCAGAAGCCCATCTTATGCAGAAAGTATAAAGCATTTAGCACATAAAGGTTTATATGCAGTCCTTGACTTATGACCAAAATTGAGCCCAAAACTTATGTTGCTAAGTGAAAAACCTTTTGCCCCATTTTACAACTTTCCTTGCCACATTTGTTAAAGTCATTGCAGTTGTTAAATTGCTAACACCGTTATTAAATGGATCTGGTTTCCCCATTGATTTTGCTTTTCAGGCTGCAAAAGGGGTGGTCACATGACCAAGGGCCACTGTAATTGTCATGTGACTCAGTTCTCAAGCTTCTGAATCACGTGACCATGGGAATGTTGCAGCAGTCATAAGTGTAAAAAACAATTGTTACTTTTTTCAGTGACGTTGTAACTCCGAACGATCACTAACAAACTCTTGTAAATTGAGGATTATCTGTATTAGGGGATGGAACAATTCTCTCTCAAGGAAAATTTACACTAATTGGGCTGTTTTATTTTGGACAAACAATGAGATGATATAGTATTATATAAATATTCATATTTTACAGAAAATGCATGATGTTCTAGCAAGATAAATTACTTATTCTTATAGCTATAGAGCTAGTCAACAAAACATAATATCCTTATCTTAAATTACTTCAAAAAGGAATTACAGAAGTTCATTTAAGGATAAAACTGTTAATGGCCAGTAGAGCCACAGTAATTCTATCTGATCTTTATAGTTTGAGATGCAATATGCCTTTCAGTTATGTTTTGGCCACTAAGGGAACAATTAAGGTATGTTTACTACCAACTGTCCCTACATGGCATAGAATCTTGTTATTTGAGTGATCTTCTGTGTTCTAAACCAGGCAATATGAGTTGACAGTTGGCATAAGCATTCCAACTCTGTCAACTGATATTGCCTGGTTTAGAACACAGATCACTCAAATAAACAGTATCATCTTTCGGCATGCAGGAGCCAGGACTTTGTCAAGATATTTGTCCTCTGGAATGAAATTACACCCCTATAATCACTCTAGTCCCCAGGCTTGGACTAAGGTGAATAGAAACCCTTGTGAGTTTTGTTATTAGCTGAAGTCACCATCTTGATCATTATCCCCATTTGTTTTATTGGTTTAGTTTTGTTGTATTTTTTTTTGTTACTTTGTGAGTCCAGAATCATTTTGAGTTGGCCAACACTCCTGCCTCCTGCCGATTACCTCTCATAGACCGATCAGATCTCGCAGGTTAGGTCTCCTCCGGATTCCATCCGCCAGCCAATGTCGGCTGGCGACCCCCCGGGGGAGAGCCTTCTCTGTTGCAGCTCCAGCCCTCTGGAATGATCTCCCTGTCGAGATCCGGACGCTTACGACCCTCCCAGCTTTCCGCAAAGCCACCAAGTCCTGGCTGCTCCAGCAGGCCGGGGGGGGCTGTGAAACATCCAGCCCCGCGGAAATTGTGAATGTTGTGGTTTTGTTTTTAAAGTGTTGTCTTTGTCTAGTCTTCCCCCTTCCCTTGTCTATTGTGAGCCGCCCGGAGTCCTTCGGGAGTGGGCGGCATACAAGACAAATAAATACAAATACAATACAAATACAACACTTAAATTAAATAAATCAAATTAAATTAGACATGTTCTTTTTATGGTAATTCAGTATCACAGGAAAATATAATTTTAAAAATTGATTTTAATTTCTGTTTTTCAACATAACAAAACATTTAATAATAATTTTCATTTTTGAGCAAGATTTTGATGGAAACAATTTCCAACTTGTACAAAATATATAAATAATGCAATAAGGCTGCATTCCTACACACATATAATTGCAAATATATTCATTATGTCCAGCAGGACTCACTTCTGCATATCCACACTTGTAGTAAACATATGAAAGTGATACATGTAATACAAGTAAGGCTTATCTTAAACATCACAGTACCAATTAAAAGTGCCTAATGTCATCACATAGATTTCCGGAATGACAATTATAATGTCTAATTTAAAATGCTGCAATTAACATTTAGCTAATTTCATTAGCTCCACTTCACAGTAAAACAAATACTACTGAGAATACAGCTAGGAATGTTACTTACACTTATTTTATGCGTACCTTTTTTCATCTAAAACAGTGTTTCTCAACCTTGGCAACTTGAAGATGTCTGGACCTCAACTCCCAAAATTCCCCAGCCAGCATTCGCTGGCTGGGGGATTCTGGGAGTTGAAGTCCAGACATCTTCAAGTTACCAAGGTTGAGAAACACTGGTCTAAAACCTAGTCTATTGTGTATTTCCTCAAGACCTAATTGATTAATAGACCTATGTAAAATCATTTAGACTTGTATTGACAAGTTTTCTCCCCCGAAGTAAACAATTCCTTGGAACTGGCCAAAATGCTTCAAAGTTGGACAGCATCAATGCATTTGGTGGAATTCAGCATATTCTGATTCTGTCCATCATGGAAGAGTTTTGGTGCACCAGGAAAGCCTCTGGTAGGTTGCTTTGGTGTGTCAGCAGTGCCCATAGTATTTAATGGAAGACACTACAAGCTCTGCAGGAGAAGACTGGGAGGGGCTGAAAAGCAAACTAATGCAAAATGGTAAGGGGCTATGTTGCTTCATGAAGGATGCTTTATCTGAACATTTATTGAAGCAAAGGCATCATTCAAATATTATATGGTTATTGTTGCCTAATTGACATTATAGGCAGAGTTTACAAATAATGTTCACCTTCTTACCAAGTCACATAGAAACAGCTGGGAGTAATATTCAGAACTGAAAATCAGGCTCCCACAATGGTTAATTGTAGCTTGTAGAGGGCAGTCAAGGCAACATTAATGTCATTATATAATAACAACATATACATTTTTACTAGCTGTTGTCAGGAAAATGTGGTTAATACCCTTGAATTATCTAGTTAGGCGTGTGCATGCAATTGTATACATTTTTAGCATGACCGGGCAGTTTAAAGCTTCACTGTACTAGTGATGGCGATGGCTTGATTTAGAAGAGTATAGTTAAACTTTTTTCCAAATGAAGTGAAATCTTAATTTCCTATTGCATTGACTTATAGTATGCAGTAGTTACATGATTATGTCTGTATGCAAGTACATTTATTCATCTGGACAGCAATGAATGACAACATACAAATGTGCAACAACTTAAAATTAATTTTTTTAATGAATTAAGTCTTGCAAAATTGAAAAGACTGCTTTTATGCTGAATTTTCCTGAATCGCTGCATTGGAAATACTGTATAAATGGACCACAAATAACTTCTGAATAGTTATTTCCAGCCATGCTTTATTTAAAATCCAATTACCTTTAGTTTCATATGATTAATAGCTATTTTAATTTAATCCTACTCATTACACACTACTAAACCCACTCATGCTACCTTGTTAATGAAGAGACCTGAAACAGTAAAAAAAAGTCCCCTGTGATTCAAATAATGTACAGATCAGGATTAAAATGTTCTCAATCTTAAACCACAGTGCTCTTGAAATCAGTTAAATAACATAAAGTATAAAAACATACACTACTAATCTGTGAACTGCTTTGCGTGATATATAGAGACTGATTAAATTTCAAGTGTTAAAATGAATTCTCAGTCTCATGCATTTATACCACACCCAAAACTGATTACCTAGTTCAGTGTTTTTCAACCACTGTGCCGCGGCACACTAGTGTGCCGTGACATAGTGTAAGGTGTGCCGTGGGAAAAACACCCGCCGGGTGTTTTTGCCTCGGGACATCTCTGTGTCCCGAAAGTTGCTTTTGGGACACAGGGATGCCTCTATTAAGTCCCTGCGGCCCCGCGTTTACTTTAAAAACGCAGGGACTGCCGGGAGGTAGCGCACGCAGGGACGTCACTGACGTCCCATGCATGCGCCCATAGCAACAATCGCGGAGGATTCAAGAGAATTACTTTATATATAGTCAATATGGGCACAGAGTTAAAAAATTTTAACATCTTCTAATGGTGGTGTGCCTCGTGATTTTTTTCATGAAAAAAGTGTGCCTTTGCACAAAAAAGGTTGAAAAACACTGACCTAGTTTACCCAAAGTATTTACAGATCCATCTGTAAAAGTGTTTTTCTCTGAAAACCTATAAGAATTACTGGGCTCTTCCTCCTTTTTTTCACTATTTCTTTGTTGTTCCAAATGTACTACTATTAAGCAGTAAAGAGATCCAAGTAAAAACTTTGTTTTACAATAAGTCCTTCAATACAGCACTATTAATTGATTGATTTTTCTAGTTAAACAAGCTTGCTAATGTTAGCAGAGCTTCAATTCTACTGCAAATGATGGAAATTTTAAGCATATGAAATGTAAAAAGAACCTGACATTCAACTGAATATTGTAGACAAGTTTAAATGCTAAAGGTCAAATATGCCTGCCATGCTATAATATACCCTTGGTTAATATATGATCCTACAAGCAAGTTTATTTCAGAGGGCTTGGAAGCAGAATTTATTAAAGCTGTTTTATATTAATTTATTCTTATCACCATAGATTTAAATGATGCCCTTATGGAATGGCTTATCAATATGGATACAGCTATAATAATCTCTCTCTTCTCCAAAGACTTAATATATTCTGATATTTAGATTTATACCATTCGTTTTATAAGATAATCTGCTCAGTAGAATTAGAAGGCTTTGACAACCTCAGAAACCAAAAAGGGGCAATTTATAGTTCGAATTTATCTTCTAAGTAAACACAAATAATGAAAGAACCAATACAAAGCATTAAAAAGCTAAAATAGAAAGATCTATTAAGTAGCTATTAGAGTAAAACTAAATGGAACTAAGTCCAAACCATCTGAATCTGGTTCTTTTTTTTATTATGGCCACTATTTAGATAGCTTTAAAGGGGATAAAATAAGTTCATAGAAAATTAAATGATTAGAAATCACTTTATGTGATGGTGTCAAGCTAATTCCAAAGGCCGAAGCAGCATGTGCGTGCGTGCGTGCGTGTATGTATGTATCAGGGGTGGGTTGCTAATCCCTTCCCAACTGGTTCGGTTGGAACGGGGCCGGCGGCGTCCTTGTGCACGTGCGCAGTTCACGCATGCGTCTTAGCACCTGCGCGATGCTCCAGCTGTTCGCGGAGACTCGCGCAGGCGCTGTATGTGCCATCCAGCTGCTCGCAGAGAATCACGTAGGCGCTGTATGTGCCATGCGCCTGCATGGAAGCGCAGAAGCCTTCAAAGACCGGTAAGGAGCGCGGGCGGGCGGGTGGGCCCTTCGCTGTTCCCGGAAGTTACTTACTTCTGGGTTCGCCGACCAACCGGTTCGCGGGGACTGCCGCGAACCGGTTGAAACCCACCCCTGGTATGTATGTATTAACTTTGGGACAAGAGAATTTCCTCGCAGATGCACATTTTACAATGAAACATCAGTATAGCTGCAGTGCTTGGCTGCCATAAGTAATTTGGATCAGCAATGTATTGGTATACCAATAAAGATAAACCAGATGCAATGGTTTCAACGAATGATAGGATACATCTGTGGGACTTGTGGAGTGAAGGTTTTTTCAGTATTATTTGTATAACTTCATGGGACACGTTGTGGTGATCTTAAATCATAAGAAGCAGGACAATGTTGGGCTGAGCCTAGTTCACAAATTTTAAACCATACTTTAAGATAAACATCTAGTTGCTGAAAAGCTTTTACCAACACAGTTGTTAGTCAAAGACCAATAGCATTGCTTAATACCAAAACCGTCTCTACCAATGTTAAAATAAAATACAAGACATTCTTTAGTTATATTTCTACTGTGATAAAAGATACCTTTTTTTAAAAAAAAAAAACTTTGTTTCTTAAGTATTATTGCACCAATGACTCATCCCATGGAAAATCATAACTTCTAGCTGTTTTCTAAAGAGTTCTCATTCTTTGACGCCTTCCTTCTGTTGTTCAAGTTCACTCAAGAGATTTTTGCCTGGTATTCCTGCTTTTGTGGCAAACAAAATAGCAGCCTGCTTAAACCCTAGAGACTTCAGACTTCTGGCATAATCGGCAAATATTGCATGGATTAATTTCTGTGAAAGGCAGGTTAAGGAATATAGAAATGAACAATCAGATATCAGACTTCTGGATGACAATGCTTAAAACTGGCACTGCGTTTTAATCCTGCCGTTAGAGCTGAAATATTTGACACTGAAATGTTTCCAGTTTTAACACCCTGCCTGTTATCATTTAGGTACTTTGGATATGTTATGCTTTTTATTTTTGTCTTAGACTGAAAAAAAGGTTTACATGCACAGCATCTAGTAATAAAGCCACTGTTAGTAGATTTCTATCAGAGGTGGGTTCCTACCAGTTCGCACCTATTCGGTAGAACCGGTTTGTCAAATCCACCGAACCAGTTAGAAGAGGTTCCACCAGTGGATCCGGAAAGCAGGCTACACCTACAGAAGAGGTTCCAAAATTTTTTGAAACCCACCACTGTCCTTGGATATGATTATTCTACACTATCATGCTCATATTTATAAAACTCAGCGCCTCTGTGAAAGGTAAGGATGACTACTGCGTTTGTGGTGCAATCAGAACATTGCATGTGTTGAAGTTGTTTTAACGCAAACCAAAGATGCCTTTTAAAAAACAAGTTTACATCATATTCTTATGCATGCCAGTGCTGTGTGTGAGGTAATTTAAGGAGGTTCTGACAAGTGTCATCAGCATCTTCATATCCAGTCACATGGGCGGCAAGCCACTCCCACAAAGGAGGCCACACCCACAGAGTAGTTTCGAACAATTTTTGAAACCCACCACTGATTTCTATGCTTGAATTTATGCATAATTAAAAAAGGATATTTGCATCTTCATTAACTTCAATAGTGCCATACTTAAGGCAGGCCTCAAGAAACAGTGCAGCTCGGTCAAAATGCCTCATACTGTTGAAAAGAAGAATAAATGATTGTGTTAGATAATTGTTTTCATCACTGTACAGAAATACTTCTTCAGATACAGGCAACCAGTGTGGATAAAAATTGATAATTTTTTTTTATTTTTTTATTTAAAAAATCAGATTTTTTAAAATTTAAATGGGATTTTTATATTTTTATCAAATGTATTTTAATAAAATGCTTTTGGACTAAATATCTATCTAAAGGTAGTTTTCTATTTAAGATACATTAATAATTTAGTTTATTCAGCATGGCATGGAGCTTAATTATATAGCATGAGGCTTTATATTCTGCAATATTGGGAATGTCGGTGAGTCAACAGCAGGTCAGAGGAGGAACTGCTACGGGACAGAGATGACAGCTGCTCTTTAAAAATTATGATTTACATTGAATTGATTTAAATCAAGCCTTTTTATTAGTGATTTAAATCATGATTTAAATCAAATTACCCTCCATGCAATAGACACAATGGTGCCTTTGATGCAAAACTACCAGTTCAGTCACAAAAATGTAAATAAGAATCAATAAAATATATGTGTTTCTATTGATAAAAGCAAATAAAAATATTATTATTTGAATATATTATGTGCTCACTTGGAAAAATGTATGGTGATAGACATAAGATTTGGATCACTTCCATTTTATGTTATTTGATTTCATTTTCAGTATTTTTCAACTTGTATATATTTATGTTAATTATTTACAAAAAAGTAACTGACACCTGGAAAGTATACTACAAGCCTCTATAAAAACAGAGTTCCTACTAAGGAATTTTTATTTACATTTTTATTTATATATTTCTACACTAGATTTTCAGTCAGAATAAAACTTGAAATAGGCAATACTACAAACACCTCACAACTCCCATTTACTTAATATCAAAAGGTACTGTTGTTGTTATTATTATTATTATTATACAATTGTATTATACAATTATTATTATTATTTATTAGATTTATAGGCCGCCCAATCCCGGAGGATTCCGGGCGGCTTACAAAGAAAGAGAAAAGAAAAGTAAAAATAAAAGAATAATTTAAAATTCCCAACACGCATACGTTCTGATCGGGGCTGGACCTTAATAAGGTCAACAGCCCCAGGCCTGCCGGAAGAGCCAGGTTTTAACAGCTTTTCTGAAGGCCATGAGAGTGGGTAAGGTCCGGACCTCTGGGGGTAGCTGATTCCACAGGGTCGGAGCAGCCACAGAGAAGGCTCTCCTCCGGGGGCCCGCCAGCCGAAACTGTCCGGCTGACGGCATCCGAAGGAAGCCCACCCTGTGGGATCTTATCGGCCGTTGGGAGGTGTGTGGCAGTAGGCAGTCTCGCAGATATCCTGGTCCTGATATTGTTGATATTGTTCCTTAAGCAATCCAATACTTAACGTCATATTTATACACTGAATTAACTCAGACTAATTCCCAGATAGTTTGTCATCCCTAAATCAGATTATTTATAGAATATACTTTTTCTCTGTAAACATATTTGAACTGACAGGCATCTTTATTCAGACAGACATCTAAATGGCTTCTGTTTTGATTTTCAAGAGGTTGCATCGAGTTGATATTGTATGTTTTAAATGTTATTTTTTTAAGTGCAAAATATACAGAGGAGTGGTTTATGTTGTTAAATAAAAAGGAACTGACCTATGTAACATCTCAGCCACTCTCATGAAACAACCCAGGGAAAGAAGAACAAGTATTGCCTTGGATTTTTGATTGATTTGTGGAGAACAAAGATGATCCACCCAACGCTTCAAAACATCTGCGCATTCTTCTGCATTCAGGCGAACCTTGGAAAGATTCAAAGTATTTGAATACACTCTGGAAGCCAAGTCACATGTGCCAGTAAGGTACCTAAATGTAACAACTCTTCATTTATATCACTTGCTTTACATTATTTTCTAATTGTTTAGAGAATAATGAGAAACAGTCTGCAATTTTTGAAAAATGACATTGATAGATATCCACCAGTAATCTTGTTCATTCATGGTTTATGACTATTTTCAAACACTCCCTATGAATACATCAGCCACTATTTTTCTCAACTTTTTAATTATACATGCCATTATTTCTTAAAAAGGACCGAAGCATATAGGATACGTGTTGTGGCCCAGCAGGAGCCGTTGGAGCTGCCACCAGACTCCGACAACGAGGGGCCCTATGAGTTGGCTCTGGAGGATCCTGGACAGGGTTCCGACTTCGAGCAGGGTGCAGAGAGGCTGGTTGGCCACCAGGAGGCACCTGAGCCTTGGACCAGTGGGGAGGAGACAAGGGAGAGTGAACCGGAAGCCAGTAGTGAGTTCTTCCTGGATGCACGCCATCGAAGAGCTAATAGGCGTCAGGAACAATTACGCAATTACAGGAGGTAATTGTACTCAGCTGGTGGTCATTAGGCTCCTCTCCAGACTATAAAAAGCTACTTGTACACACGCCCCTCTTTGCAGAAGCCAACACAGAATCGAATGTCGGAGAACTTTGTATGAGCTTGGCAGGCTGGATTGCTGCCAAGCCTTATCTGTGTTTATTGCTGCCCAAGCCTGTCTGTGCCGGGTTGCTGCCAAGGACCTGTTTGTCTGTTAATTAAATGCCGTAATTTATCTCTGACTCGGAGTGTGCTTTGGTGTGGAACGAGAGGGGTCAGAACAGAGAAGCATCCTACCTTTGCAAGCCATGCAGCTCGATTCCATTCCCCATAGGTTTGTAGGTAACGACAGGCATCAGCAGCTTTATCTATTAAACACAATAGCTGGACACCCTCTGGGGAAAATGGAAAAGGGTAGGTACTGAATCTTAATGAGTCACAGTTCAAATTAAAAAAAAAGTTATCAGAACTTTTCCAGTTCAAAATGATGGACAACTGCTTTTTGTAGAGGGTAAAGTACAAACAGCTTCCTAATTTATAACCTTCAGATTCAATTTTAGGGTATTCACCACCATTTAATACTCTTTTGATCTTCAACCCATGACAAGCTCCCCCCCCCAAAAAAAAGAGAGATACAGGTAGTCTTCAACTTAAAACCACAATTCAGCCCAAAATTTCTGTTGCTAGGTGAAACATTTGTTAAGTGAGTTTTGTCCCACTTTACGACTTTTCTTGTCGTAGTTGTTAAGTGACTCACTGTAGTTATTGAGTTATTAACACAGTTGTTAAATGAATCAGGCTTCCCCATTGACTTTGCTTCTCAGAAAGTCGCAAAAGGTGATCACATAACTCCAGGACACTGCAACTGCAATAAACACATGCCAGTTGCCAAGCATCTGAATTCTGATCACGCGACCATGGGGATGCTGCAACGGTCGTAAGTATGAAAAACAGTCATAAGTAACTTTTTAAAAGTGCCGTTGTAACTTTGAACAATCACTGAGTGAATTGATGTAAGTTGAGTACTACCTGTATATAAAAATGTCAAAGCAGAATTCGTTTGCGCTCTACATGGGGCTGCCCTTTAAGAGTGTTCGAAGACTTCAGCTTGTCCAGAATGCAGCCGCGCGAGCGATTGTGGGTGCACCTCGGTACACCCACGTCACACCTATCCTTCGCGAGCTGCACTGGCTGCCCATTGGTCTCCGGACACGCTTCAAGGTGCTAGTCGTTACTTTTAAAGCCCTACATGGTATCGGACCTGGGTACTTGAGAGACCGCCTCCTGCCAATTACCTCCCAAAGACGGGTTAGATCCCACAGACTAGGTCTCCTCCGAATTCCATCTGCCGGCCAATGCCGGCTGGCAACTCCCCGGGGGAGGGCCTTCTCTGTGGCTGCTCCGGCCCTCCAGAATGATCTCCCCGTCGAGATCCGGACCCTTACCACCCTTCCTGCTTTCCGCAAAGCTACTAAGACCTGGTTGTTCCGGCAGGCCTGGGGCTTCTGAATCTTCCAGCCCCATCTGAGGT
Organism: Thamnophis elegans; assembly: GCF_009769535.1. Taxonomy (NCBI): domain Eukaryota; kingdom Metazoa; phylum Chordata; class Lepidosauria; order Squamata; family Natricidae; genus Thamnophis; species Thamnophis elegans. Next base: position 9,682,402 of record NC_045550.1, read on the forward strand.
ATGAATGTTGCTGTTTTTTTTAATTGTCTGTCTTTTTACTTTTATTTTGTACCCTCTCCCCCCAGATTGTTAGCCGCCCTGAGTCTCTCGGGAATAGGGCGGCATACAAATTGAATAAACCTTAACCTTAACCATTTAGTCACAATATTTGACTGGTGACAGTATTTGCCTCTATTTCGCCTCCATTCTTTTTAATGTACTAATAAAAAAAAAAGACCTGTAGAAATAAGATCATGTTTATCAATCTTTGTACTTTAAAAAGACAGTGTGAGATCTAACATTCCCCTCTTAGCTAAATAATAACATGCATTTTACTAGCTGTATGCTCAAACCTTTGAGGCGTTCTTATCAGAACTCATTATAGAGAATGGAAATTATACCTGCCAGCTTTCCATTGGCAATCATGTTTGTTGCTACCAATTTAATGGTACTTTGGGAAGGGCCCGAGGAAGTAACTGTGGTGACAAGACATGCCTTGAGTGAATCACAATAATAATAAGGGTTCTCGGCACTGGTTTCCAAAAGCAACTGCACAGCTCTGTCAGTCTGGAAAGAAGAAAAAGATAACTATCAGAGTGTAACAATTTACATCACTGTTGTGACTCAGCAGTTCTGCTGAGAGTCTTTTTGGGATCAAGATTCATTAGGCAGCTGGGAGTGGTTAGAAGCAAGTTGGGAGATAAAAGGAGGGATGCTGCCACGCCCCAGTCGCTGGAGTCAACGTTCCTTCGTGTGTTCCGTGTTTGGGAAAACATTGTTTGATTACCAATCGTGATTTATGCCTGTTACACTTGGACAAGTGCTTTGGTGTTTCATGTAAAACTGATCCGTGGAGACGGTGGAAGAACTGCAGCGTTTGTAACAGCTTTTGTTTTGAATTCTTATCAGAGATTTATGTTTATGTTATTTCTGGGCTCGAAGCCAGTTTGAACTGAAAACTGATAAAGAAAAATCCTTTTAAGTTATTTGCCTGCGTTTGTTAACGAGCCGTGAAGGGGGGGACAGAACATATCGCCAATATTGCTTAATATTCTCCTATATTTCTAATAAAATATATGTATCAAAGAAGATTAAATCAACACAAAAAGTCCAATTGGCGGCACCAACCTGGCCCAAAAGCAAGAGTTGATCTGTGCATTTCCTTGTGTGATCATAATTTGATCTTTTAACTTCTTGAATGTTGACTCTTTCAAGCTGGAATTTCTGCAGGAATCATAGAAAAAAAATACATTTTTTGATAAAGGATAAAATCAAAAGTAAATTTGGTTCAATTTACATTGGGCCAATTGGGTTTCAGTTCCATATTCATGTATGTAGCTAAAAATATGGTGATAAAAACATATGAAAAGCTTTTGAAAAAGGGTTAAAACTGCAAAATAAGGAAGTTAAAGTAAACTGGGTAGCAAACCGGTATCAGAATTAAGTAAATAGTAACAGAGACGCAAAGGGAATCTATACAAATAAAAATGTAAATGTTATTTTGTTAAAAATCTTAAATCCCTGAAAGTTCTTCACCGATTGCTTTGAAATTTTGACACAAGGTTGCATTCGAATACGCGCATGTTTTTAATATACCTGTATTATATAGATGACACACCTGTGATGGGTAAAAACATGCTTTTTTGAGGTAAAAACATGCTTTTTTGAAAACCAGTGCCATCTGTTGGATGTAAAAGCAATACACACTATACTAAATATTTCACGATTCCTTTTCAATGTTTCCGATTGCATTGTTATATTGAATTTATGATTTCGATTTAATTTTGATTTAATTATTGTGTGTGACATTGCGTTGGAATTGAGCTGTGTCATTTACCATAGCGTTCATTTTGTGAGTTTAGTATATTTGGAACAGTTCGGCCTCTCTCCAGCTTCGTCCTGACGGTCCCTTTATATGTGTGGCTGGCCCGGGAGAGGAAGAAGATGGCGCAGCTCGCAATTCTGCCTCGGTGGGCTGACAGCTGCAGTAGCAGCTGTGCCAGCTTGGAGGACTTCCCGCCTGGCCTGCTGGCCCAGCTGATGCCGCCTCCCCCGGCCTCCGCTGCTGCCTCCATCTCGGCCTCCTCCTGCCCTCCCGGGGCGCCTCCACCGCAGAGCCTGGCGCTGCTCTCGCAGGGAAGAGGAGGCGTCGGGGATCCGACGGGCGCCCAGTTGAAGAAGAGCGGCTTCCAGATCACCAGCGTGACCCCAGCGCAGATTTCGGCCAGCCTCAGCTCCAACAACAGCATCACCGAAGACAAGGAGAACTATGATGACCTGGATGAGTCGCACACTGAGGACTTCTCCTCCAAGACTCTGGACATCTCGCTCTCCCGGGACACTGAGCGGGGGAGCCTGAGCGCAGCTCCTCCGAGAAAACGCTCAACAACTTTCATGAGGCCAACAGCCCCGGCGCCATCTCCCCCAACCAGCCTCACCCGGCCCAGCAGCCCTGAGGCCTGACCAATGGCAGCACCCACCCACCGCCCCACTACGCCCACGGAGGACACCCCCAGCCTCCCTCCTACATTGGGTCCCCCCGCCCATCTCTGGAGGGGCCCCATACAGCGCGTTGTTATGGAGGCTGCCCATTGCAGGGAGCTTGGAGGACATCAGGCTGGGGCCTGCGGGAGTGTCCTCCATGACAGCTCTTGCAGGGGCCACCATGGCTCACTTCCACGCGGGGGACGCCTCTGCCGGGGGAGCCGTGGCTGGTGCAGTGAGTGGCAATCGTATGACCCTGCCCAGAGGGAACCACCCTGGGAATGTTTCTTTCTTTGCATGCTGTTGGTAAATGTGCCCGGTCTAACGTCTTTCCAGCAATTGAAAATTGTTTCTCACATGGACAATTATATGTTGCCTGATCTAGAGTCAGCAAACCAGACAATCTCTATATCTGCACAGACAATGAAACAACAAAAAATATTGTATACCCACAAGCATTGTGAAATTAAACATATTAGAAACTTGCGCTTTCTCTTTTCTTTCTTTTCCATTTAACCAGACTGGGCCACAGCAAGGCGTGGCCGGATACAGCTAGTTAGGAATAAGAATGAATGAAATATTAAGTGAGCATTCACAAAGCCCTGAGGCTTTGGTTCAGATTATGGATGTGGGTACAAGTAGAATATGCATATGATAAAAATGCTAAGAGTAAGCTTTCCTTAATGGTCAATAGTATTAATAATCCAATTATGCTACCTCATTTTGCTATGAAGAAAAATGAAGATTTCTGCTTATCACTGAAGTGACACAATTGTTTACTTTTTACATGTTAGTAAACAGAAATTGTGATAGAAAAGCTCTCTATAAGCTTCTGAAATTCATCATAACCAAACTAATTAGGATAATGATTGTGCACAAAAAAGTTTAATTGGGCCTCAGGTTGTAGGATTGTATGAATGTAAGCATAAAATTTTCTACACTTCTACCAGACAGAACTTCTATAAATTAAATGATTCTTGCATTGTACAAATTGCAAGAAGTGGTACTAACATATATGCAGATATATGAGTTCTACTCCATCAAAAAATAATAACCATTGTGTTTGTACTTCCAAAAGCTTCAAAAGAAACGAGAACAGGCTTGTGAAAATTATTAAAGAATGTTCTGTGGATTTGAATGGGCTTAAAATTTTAAAAATCAAGCAATACCTGGAAATAGGAATTTTCACAGAGAATATCGTAACATATATCTAGCGGACTGATCCAGTTTTCTTGAGAAGCAAGTCCATCTTCTGCCTTTATGGTTAATGATTTGTTGCAGGAATAAGTATGCAAATAATGGGCAGCAACAGTCCAAAAGTGTAGTTCAGATTCATCCCCGTACAGCCTGCGAAAAATAAAAACCTACATTAATAGTTCAGATTTAAAATCAATGAGTGCATTCGCACATCCTGTGAAACCAGGCTGCACTCTCAGATGTATTTTATTTCTTTAAATTTATTTACAGACTCTCTATTCTTAGGAGCCTAATATAATTAATACAGGAAAAATACTAAAATTATCAGTGAGGTAATATAAAAAGGCTTGACTGGAGAAAATCGTCTGAACTGTTTTCCTGAAAGCAGGAAGATACAGGACTAAATACAATTCTTGATGGTATAACTTAAGATGGAATAACTGAAGGCTACAACTCCTGTCATCTTTGACTATTTAACATGCAGAGAGGGAGTTATGGAAGCTGTAAGAAACAGCTGGAAATTTGGGAAACACTGTGCTAAAGGTATTATTCCTAAAGTTGTGCATTATTATGAAATAGTATCACAGACACATTACTTAGACCCAGATTGTCGGGGGCAATATGCTGACTCTGTAAAACTGGTTAGAGAAGGCTGTAAACCACTGTGAAGCGGTATATCACTCTAAGTGCTATTCCTACTGCTCTTCTAAACTCAGTTGCCCATTTAAGATAAAGTTCATCCAACATGCAAGATCTTAAATCCAGTTTAAGGAAATGTATTAATATACTTTACTTCCTCCCCCCCAAATAAGCCATCTCATGGTTTATCCCAAAAGTGCTTTTTCTTTCCTTGAAGATGTTTCACTTCTCATCCTATAAGCTTCTTAAGTTCTTCAAGTCAGAGCTGAAGAAGCTCCTTGGTTGAGAAGCGAAACACCTTCAAGGAAAAAGCAAAAACGAAGTCCAGTTGCCTTTTGGAAAAACACTTTTGGGACAACCATGATCTGGACGACTAAGAATCTCCCTAAACATCTTATGGTTTAGTGCAGAGGTGGGTTCCTACCAGTTTGCACCAGTTCGGTAGAACCGGTTCGTCAAATCTACCGAACCGGTTAGAAGAGGTTCCACCAGAAAGCAGGCCACACGTACAGAAGAGGTTCCAAATGTTTTTGAAACCCACCACTGACACACACACACAGACTCACACAGACAGAGAAAGAAAAGAAGAAAAAAAGAAAAAAGAAAGAAAAAGTGAGAGAGATGAAAGAAAAATGGAAAAAGGGACAGAGAGACAAAAGGAAAGAAAGAGAAAGAGAGAGAGAACACATGGCCGGCAAGCCACTCCCACCAGGTCACATGACTAGCAAGCCACTCCCACAAAGGAGGCCACACCCACAGAGTAGGTTCGAAAATTTTTTGAAACCCACCACTGGTTTAGTGTCATGGATAGGCTTACACTAGATACTAAGACTTGGTTTCCACAACATGCTGTTCCAAAAACCTGTGCAATTGATTGAGCATTCTGCAGAAATCCAGCCAAGGTACTTCACAGATACCAAAAAAGCAATATCCCATAAATGTTATGATTTCCCTATCCATCTGCAACAGTAAAAAATACTGGATTGTTAACCAATATTATCTCAGAATTAATAGGATAAATGGAAACATTTCTGTCACAATAGCTATTACACTTAATTTTACAATAGTTGAAGTAAATAATTATAACTAAACAAACCAATATATTATCCTAATGAAATTTTCCTTACTTTTTTCATTTCTGTACAAAAATTAATGCAGCACTAATTGTATCTAATCCTGGTTGATCTACACTGCTAAACATAAATAGTGTACCAATTCTGAAACAGAAAATATTCAGGTTTAGCATTATATAAGAACTATTATTAAAATAAACTTGTTGAGGTTATTTAGGAAATGTTATATTACCTTGAAACTAATAAGCATCGCTGCAAAAGAGTGAACTCTGGATCAAGCAAAAGTTTCTTGACATCACTGTAAAAAGTTAAACCATTTCAGGCATATATTCTGAGTTCCTCCCCTTTTACCAAAGACAGTTTCAAAAAGAACAAAAACGAACAGCTTTCTCGAAAAGCAAACTATTCACATTCATTTTAACAGAATGAAAACAATAAATTAAAAATACAACTGAACTGTACCTTACCAACTTTACATACTAGTGAAGATAAAAGTATTGTACTATTGCACCAAGACTATTGCATCTTTAAAAATGTCTGCGCAAAAAGGAAGTTATTTCTACATATTCTAGGCATAGCTATAAACATTACATACAGACGCAGAAACGCAATTATACACACTGTTCAATTAATGACTTATAATGTTATAAATGAACACCTATAATTATAGAAGAACTTGTATCAACTGTGTAACCATATAGGACAATTTGGCCTAGTTGATATGAAATAATAGTGTATAGCCAAATGTTTACATATTGTAAAGAATCTTGACTTTTCTATGGAAATATTTTTCTAGTCTTTTACTAGCAATAGAAAGGCAAAAATTTCATGTTCAATAGCCTGAAATTCATAAATGTGAATTAGCAACAATTTTTGCTAAAGGCACAAACCCATAGTACATTAATTTCATCAAAGTATTGCCTTAACAATTGTTATCAAATTCTGATTAGATGTGATTATATAATGGCATCATAGATATTACAATATTTTTAAATATTGTTATAAATATGTTACATATCTGCTGAACAAAATGAGAAATAATATATCAAGCACATCAGTATGACTACATGTATTAATATCTATCCAAGAAAAACTGATACTGGAAACTAAGAAGTTTCCAGCATCAGAACTAAGCCCTGAGTCCCCCCAGGGAAAAGGGCGGCATATAAATAAACTTCTCAAAAAAAAAAAAAAACTTCTCAAGAAAGCTACTTTAATAAATATGTCAAATTACTGAATCAGACTGTTGGAAAATAAAAACCTAATGCAGCTTGATAGTATAATAAAAGCAAGCAAATATACTTTTATTAATACATTATCTACATGCAAGATATAATATAAGAAACTAAAATATGCTTACTTGGACAATGAATATAACTGATCTTGCAACATATTTTTAATATTTTCATTTTCTGGATAATTGCTGAAAAACAAATGAATAAAGGTTTAAGAGTCAAATATTGATTGCTTATGTGACCTCAAGTTGTTTCAACTCCTAATTACCACAGTAGTCAAATCCTGACAATCTGAAATTAAATTTACATGCTGTTTCTAAGCTCAATTCAGGTCAGACTCACAAGGGGAACCTTTTTACCTTTACATAAAAAGGTAAAGATTTCCTCTACCAGCCGTGTCCAAATCCAGGGGGAATTGCTCATCTCTGAATCATAGCTAAAGAGCAAGCATTCTCTAAAAGATGCTTCTGTGGTTATGTGGCTCATATGACTATACAAGGAAGGCACACAGAATGCTGTAACCTTTCCACAAAAGTGGTACCCATTTATCTACTTGCATTTACATGCTAGGCTGGCAGGAACTGGGGCAAGTAACAGGATCTCACTCCATCACAAAGTACTTAGGTCTTGAACTATCAACCTTCTGGTTGAAAAGCCAGATGCTGATCTTAAACTGCTCAGCCACTGAACCCAACCTTTATAAAACATGTTGCTATTTTCCAAAACCAAAGGCTCCCATAATAAAAGTAAATCTTACATGAATGATATATCCAAAGAATACTTATTATCCCAAGGTTGGTGAAGTAAGAAAGCCTTTAAAGCTAAGGATGCTCTTGGAGGAGGAAGATATGGGCACCACACAGGTTCTACAAATAAAAATAGGCGACGACAAAATAACTAAAATCAATATGAAAGTCAATCTGATGATAAGGCTAATATTTATTCTACCCTTAACTAATAACTACTTTACTGAACTTTTTTGAAAAATGAAATACAAAACGTATTGCCATAGCAAGACCAAATGATTACAGCAGGGGTGGCTGGGGAATTCTGGGAGTTGAAGTCTACAAGTCTTAAAAGTTATCAAGGTTGGACACACCTGGATTTGAGCAAATGAATTAACTTCTTACTGAATTTGTGTGTACTGCTTAGCTATTCAGGATAAGAAAGAGAAAACTGGCAACTAAAGGCAAGTAATGTACATTGAACATCTTAAAAAGTGAATATACTTTTATTTTTGGAGGGAAGAGATTTTGTGTATTAACAGTATTTCTTCAGAATAATGGTTTAGCATTATGTTTAGATTTTAGAACAGATTTTCTTTTGTAAACATTTATATAGAAATAGTTTTATAGAAATGTTATTTGTGCTAGCTTCTCAGAGCCATAGCAACAAAAATATGATATATAGACATTTATTTTTAAAATCATTAAGAGGTTTAGCTATGTCAGAATCCGTTTAATGGCCTTTAGAAAGAAATCTGTGTAAAAGCTTCTTTTTGGTGGTTAAACTCCTAAAATAATTCTTACCCATTGAAAGGTTGTATCTGTTGAAAGCACTATTTGAATTTTGCTAATAGTAAAGAAGACTAGACATGATCACATAACTTTTATCACACATGGCATTATTTATTTTTGTATGGTCTGGATCACTTCATTTTTTGGATCTCCCCGATGAACAGGGACATGATAATAAGGCTGTAGAAAAAATCCAGCCCAACTTCCAACTCACGAGGGATCCAGACTGATTGTTATAACTCTGTATTTTGGTCTTTGGTCTCTCAACTATGAAAATAACTGGACTGATTATTATTGGAAATATATGGCTTAACGATATTTCTCTGACTGTATCACAATGTAGATTCCTAATAGTTAGTTATACAAATACGAGGCTGGGGTTAAAGTATTTCAAATTTTCCCACTGAGGATTATATAAAATATTTCAATATTCAGAAGACAACTTTAAATTTGAAGCAGGTTTTGAGGCCCTCCTTTTGAAGCTCTAGATCTAGACTTAATCTATTTTTGTTTGTTTGTTTAAATCAGTAGAGCCTATTTAATTGCATAGACGTTTTCTGTTCCATTATTATAGACTGAGATTAGAAGGGATAATGTGGGAAGATGTTGGGAAAAGAAACGGTTACTAAACACATAATTAGAGTTGAAAAGCCAATGCAGGTTATGTTTAGTTGCATTTGCACTGACAGATAAATACTGTTTTTAGCTTTATGCCTGCCAGGTATGCAAATTACTGTTTTCAAAAAAGGAACAAAAAAATCAAGTCTCAATTATTAGGAAGAAAACATTTGCAAACAGCATGAATCTATATTTCACAGCAGTTAAACAAAGGTAGGAGTTTGTTATTCATGCAGGAGCAAAAAGTAACATGCAAGTGGAAATAATTGTTTCCTACACGGGTTTTAACAAATTTGGAAAAAACGATTTCATGCCTCAGTCAGCATGGAATGTCAACTCACTTTACTCTTGTGAACTTGGGACAAAAATGAAGCGGAAAAGGATGATTTCTTGTTTGTTTGATTTTGGAGTTCCTATTGTTTTCTATACTTAAATCTTTCATTTTTTCCCCATCAAAACACAGGAGACTAGAATCATTAGGGTGGAAAGCAAATTATCAGAAATATTTCAGTGGAAAATTCTCAGTGGGCTTGTTTTTAAGCTTGAAATAAAATGTTTTCTTTTTTAGTGCATCCTATTATTTCAGTTAATGAGTCAGTGCCATTAACGTAATACAAATTTCTAGACAGATATGAAGTAGGTTACATATCTATAAGGCACTGAATTCCCTGTCCTGTTTTTTTTAAGCAGTAAAGATAAAAGACAATCATACAGTGATATGATAAAGCAGTGCTTTATCACATGGAAAGGGAAAATCCTTCCTACATATAACATTTCACAAAAATATCTGGCAATAAATTAAATATTTAATATTAGAATGTCTGGATATGAGTGAGCCTATGAACAATAGATGTAATTTATGCAACACTCTAGTAATCAAATGGCATAGTAAAAAGCAGAAAGCAGTATTTTAGATTTACAGATTGCAAGTAAAAGTTTTGCAGAAATTATACATTATATTATCTTTCTATACTAAGTAGAAAACTAGACTTTATTTTTAAATGAAACATTATACACACTTTTGTAATTTACATATAATATGAGAATTAAAAAAATGAATGACTGCATTGATAAAAATATTACAGTTGGAAGTATAAAAAATAAAAACATTTTATACACCTATTTTCCAGAAAGTAAAGTTGAATGTAATGGATGTGAACTAAAGGAATCTGTGTATATATGTACATACTGGGTTTTCCCTCTAAATTTTATTTTTATATTTGTGAAGTATTTTTAGTCAGGAATTTTAACCCTTGCTTAACTCTGCTCGAGTGATCATAAAATGCCTAGTCAGACTAGATCACACACAGTTCTCCTGCCTCCTCCTGTAGAGGGCGCTTTTTAGAGGCTTTTTTAAACAGTTAAGCACTAAGCAGAGTCATCCATGGTGACTCTGGCAGCAACTAGCTCAGCCTGACCTCAGCTCTTGCCTGTTTCCTTTTACATTTTTTTTTATTTTCATGATGACAGTGGTGAGGCTCTGCCTCCCCTGCCTGCAAGTCACTGGAATATAGTAATATCAGGCAGACTGTGGGTTCCCCGTGAATTTAGAGAAAGAAGGAAGATCAAGAGCATATAAACCATTATTTTCCATTTGCAAATTGGGATCTTTATATCCAATTCAACATATGAATATATAATGATTTTTTTTTTTGCAGTCAATATTTTGTAAGCAAGAGCTGGAAACAAATAAATCATTTGAAATTGTGACTTATTTAATTTGTGAGCCTGGGGATTTTTTTTTTTTAAATTATCACCTGCACTAGAGTTTTAAAAAAAACAGGTTTTACAATTCATGTACTCTATGTCTACAATTCTGAGTTTTCTTTGCAATTCCACATTGTTCTTATGGTGTAGGTTAAAAATCACCCACGTTATTACACCTACAATTTGAAATTTATGCCATATCTATAAATAAAATATCTTTGTCTCATTCCAATGCTGGCTAAAACATTCCCATTTTACTACAACAATACTGTACAATGCAATTCTACCCCCCCCAAAAAAGGGGGTGGTGGTAGAATGGACCTTAACCTTACCTGACAATTCTTGTTCATCCATTCTAAAGCACGCAGGCTTCATTGTCATTTCTAGCACTCTGATACAACCATCATCTGAAGCTAAGATCACTTTATCTGACGTGCACCAGTCAACATCAAGTATACGGAAACTGACATTTCTGCCACTTCTTAAACTGCTTACCATCTGGACCTAAAAGATACAGCAAATCTTAAGCTATAAATAGTTTATTGACTACTTCATGTAAACATAAGTCAAAAAGAATTTTGCTAATTATTCTGTACACTAATTAATTACTACTATTAATTTCTGGTTTATAATTTATGGAAATTTATTTCATATCTATAACTCAGATTACCTTTTAAAGACATCTACTGTTTCCTGAGTTTTAAAAAAAATCACAAAAATCCTGTAATGTTTTCTTCTTTCTTTCATAGTGATGGTTTTTTTCATTTATTCCCTTATTTAACAGATATCTCTCTCTCACACACACAGAGATGTTATGCTGACAATTTAAACTAAATTATACAGTCAGTGATTGCATGTCCTCTACAGAACCCATATGCTAAATAAATAAAATATTGAAAAACATCCAGTTTCTTGTGATTGATGTATTTCATTGGTTTATAGCAGTTAGCAATAGCAGTTAGACTTATATACCGCTTCATAGGGCTTTCAGCCCTCTCTAAGCGGTTTACAGAGTCAGCATATTACCCCCAACAACAATCCGGGTCCTCATTTTACCCACCTCGGAAGGATGGAAGGCTGAGTCAACCTTTGAGCTGGTGAGATTTGAACAGCCGAACTGCAGAACTGCAGTCAGCTGAAGTAGCCTGCAGTGCTGCATTTAACCACTGCGCCACCTCGGCTTATTCTGCAGGAATCCAAAGCAGCTTACATTGATTCATTTTATTTTTCTATACAACTACCCTTTAACTGCGGACTGAATTTGTGTCTCCAGCACTTTAACCACTGGAAAGAATGTTATAATAACTTGAATATTAATATACTATTCCTAATTTGATTTCTACATGCAATCAAGAGGTTTATTGAATTAAAAAGGTCTTAATTGTCTAAGTGACATCTATGTTAATTAAAATTTATTTTTACCATTTAGAACAAAAATCAGCTGAGTTGATACCTTACCTCCTTTGTATCCCAAACTTCAGCCCCATCATTGTATATTGCTATCAGCTTTTGGTTTCCTTTTCCAGGAGCAAAGCGTATCTTCCTCACCCAGCCTCGGTGGGTGGGAATGCCCCTGGCAGAAGGTGAACAAGGAACAGATGGGAAAATTGTTTAAATGAGGGGTGGGCAATTCATTTTCCCAAGTGGTAAGAAACTGGGACTGTTATTGGGGGGGCTGCCATTGACCTCCCCTCCCCGCTCTGTTGCAGGACAGACAGGATATCTAAAAGGATGGGTATGGCCCACAGGTTATAAAATGTCCAGGCTTTTACACAAGCTCAAAATCTGAGAGAAAATTTTTACAAGATGTTCTATAGATGGCATTTAGATCCTAAAAAGTTGGCTTCTATGTATCCGAATGAACAGCCTAAATGTTGGAGGTGTGGTTCTCTCGATGCTACATATTATCATATATGGTGGACCTGCCAAAAGGTTAAGGCATTCTGGATAAAAATATGGTGGGTTATGCAAAATATTTCTAAAAGAAGGATAAAGTTCACTCCTCAGTTATTTTTACTAGGTATATGTACTGACTTTACAGTGGTAGAGACTAACTTGATTCTGCACCTAATAACTGCAGCAAGACTATTGGTGGCGCAATACTGGAAGAGGGAAGACTTGCCTACAACTCAAGAATGGACTTTGAAAGTCACAAACTTAGCCGAGATGGCTAAAATATCGGCATATCTTAAAGATCACTCAAATGAGAGATATAAACGAGACTGGAAAAAATGGATTGACTATATACAAAATAAATACGGGACCAAGAAATTCCAGTTAGCCTATGCTTAAGATCAGAAATGATTTAAACTGTTTAAAGTTAGTTCAGTAAGAAGAAGCTAAGGTCAATGCAGAATGTCATTAATTTCTTTATTTCTTTTTTCTCAATAGATTTTAGACTGTGTTAGTTAAAAATCCATACTGTGTACGGGTTCTGGGAAGTCGGGGGGAGGAAGGAGGGGGGTTGGGGGGGGAGGGAGGGAGGGGCATACAAAAAAAATTGTACTTCAATGTTTTAATGATTGACGAATGATGAAATATTTGTGTTTTTTAAAAGAAATAAAACCTTTAGCAATAAAAATGTCCAGGCTTTGACATATTATAATCATCACCATCTAGATGGATATAATTGATAAATCCTCCATTGACTTTGCTTGTCATAAGCTGGCTGAGGTTCCTGATGGGATGACGTGACCCTATAATGCTGCAACAATCATAAATATATGCCAGTTGCCAAGCCCAGATTTTGATTACACGAATGTGGGGATGCCTTGATGTTCATAAGTGGGAGACCTGGTCATTAGGTTTGTTTGTTTTTTTAAGTGTTGTTGTAACTTTGAATTAACAATAAACAAATAGTGGTAAGTTGAAGAGATCTGTACTATGTAGATCACCAATCAAGAAGTCAATCACAAGATACAAATCATTTATGATTTTGGCTTTATAGAATTTTAAGCAAATTACCTGGATACCCTAGCTTTTAAATCCCAGAAGTTCAAATTGCCATCAACATCTCCCAGAACTAGGATATCACCTTTCCAGGCAATGCATGTAATACTGCCCATACTTCCCTACAAAAATTTAAAAAGCAAAGATTAAAAATCAGCAAAATAGTAATTTGAAATATACATGAACTTAGAGGAGGTAAACTCCCTCTTACACACCCATCACTATTTAAGCATATAAGTCAATTGGATAATCATTTAATAGTTTAATTAATAAACATTAATAAACATTACTTTAATCCCAACAATGGAACTTTAATCCATTTATAGCAATAGCAATAGCAGTTAGACTTATATACCGCTTCATAGGGCTTTCAGCCCTCTCTAAGCGGTTTACAGAGTCAGCATATTGCCCCCAACAACAATCCGGGTCCTCATTTTACCCACCTCAGAAGGATGGAAGGCTGAGTCAACCCTGAGCCGGTGAGATTTGAACAGCCGAACTGCAGTCAGCTGAAGTAGCCTGCAGTGCTGCATTTAACCACTGCGCCACCTCGGCTCTTGGCCAGTTATGTAATATACATAACTGGCCAAGGGGAGCGTATAGACAAACAATTGCACTTTTAAGAGTAGCATGAGGCAGTAATTCAAGTTAAATATTATCTATGAATGTCAGATGCATACAACTCAAATACATGATAGAGAGTTGTAGTGAGATTCTAAAGGTGAAGCTGTCCTTGCCTACTCGTGTCCAACTCTAGGGCTCAGTGCTCATCTCCATTTCTTGGCTGAGGGAACCAGAGATGTCCAAAGACATTTTCCGTGGTCATGGCCAGCATAACTATAGGCCGAAGATACACAGAACGCTGTTACCTTCCCACTGAAGTGGTATCTATTTATCTACTCGCATTTGCATGCTTTCAAACTGCTAGATGGGCAGAAGCTGGGGCAGGAACAAGAGCTCACCCCATTGCATGGCGCTCGAGTCTTGAACCCAGGCCGCCAGCTTTCCAGCAAACAACCTAAGCATCTTTAAATTCTGAGCCATTGGTCAACTCCAAGTTGATTCTACCAACAAAATAAGTGTAACTGATATAATAAAGTGAATCTACCGCACAGTATCAGATTGTTCAATGATGCAACCTTTCTGGATTACTTAGAGCAGAAATTCTTCAGAAATACTTTCAAGATCTTATAACAGGTTTTGAAGCCACACTCTGTAGCATGACTGTAATGGGCAAACTAAAACGAATTCATGGAAGGGTGAATTGTTTTTATTTGTATGTAAAAAACAAGATATTGCACTTTCTTTCAGTTTCTCTTTAAAAGTAAAAAAAGTAGGAACTTTCATTACATTTACTTCAAACTTTTTAGATCTATAACTGTTGGAAACAGACATTCAGCGACGAACTTACATCAGGAGGAATTCTCGCACTGTCTTTGACAGAATTCCCTTCCACTGTCAAGTGATAAACTTGTCCATCAGTATCTGTAAAAACAAAGTGCTCCCGAGCAGAAATGTTCTGACTTAATTCAGATTTACTCTCTGCTTCCTGCAACAAGCTTTAAAAGAGAAATCAGTGAGTGTTTCATCTAGTTTACATCTGTAATATGTACAAATGTTTAAAATATACAATACAGGAAAGTAATCTTGTATTAAGCAATTTACCATAAATAAATATTATGATGTATTACTATTGCTGTAAAACACCTAGGATTATCATGTGTAAGGTAGGCGGTTCCACCACAAAACCGCGGTAGACTAAAGCGCGCTCGACGAAAGCGCATACGTGACGTCATCACAGCACGACGAAAACAGCACGCTGTGAGCGGTAAACTTAAAATTAATGCGTAAATCTAAACCTAACCCCCCCAAACCTAACCCTAAACCTAACCCTAAGCCTAACCATTAACCTAACCCTAAACCTAACCCTAAACCTAACCCTAAACCTTAACCTAACCCTAAACCTAACCCTAACACTTAACGTAACCCTAAACCTAACCCTAAACCTAACCCTAACCCTAAACCTAACCCTAAACCTAACCCTTACCTTTATGTGAATCGGCTTGCTTTAATTTTATTTTAATTTAATTTATTTTTAATTTTATTTGTCGCGCTGCTGATGTCACGTACGCGCTTTCTTCGGGCGCGCTGTAGTCTACCGCGGTTTTGGCGTGCCACGAGGTAGGCAGCCATATTTATTTGAAAGAAATAAGTAAAAATATATCAAATAAAATCCATTTTTTTAAAGTGGATTAATAAAATTGTATTTCAATATTAAATTGTCCCCTTATATGAAATAAACAAAGGATGTATTTTACTGCAGCACTGTACAACACATTTTAACATTTCATTCTTTATGTTGCTGTTCAAATGCTGCAGCACTATCAGGTTGATAGCTGATTTAAATTACAGTCCAGCTAAACTTTTTATTTTCATAGTCCAGAACTAGTGACAGAAATGATAATGGGAAATAATCTTGGGCAAATGACCTCTCTGAGAAATACTTAATATAAATTTTCATTTAAACTGATGTGATACCTGATCATTGAAGACTCCAGACTGCTCTCTTCTCTATCCGATACCACTGTTTGCCTCGCCATAGCCTCTCGGGCTGCAAGCTGCTTCTTTCTTAAACTCTTCAGATTATGAGAAGGGGACCATTCCTAAGAGAAGGAAACCCAGAACTTTCCACATATAAAGTTTTATCAATACAAATTTCACTCAAATGTATTTGGATAAAAGAATAAGACTATACAAGTCAATACTGCAGTTTTTCTAATCGTGTGAATTCAAAAAAGAAAATAATGTATGTATTTATCCAAATGGATTTTAAGAATTCTTCAAGAAAACTTCAACTCATGAATAGCACGCATGCACACACACACACAAGAGAAGCTAGATAAAATTTCTCTCTTACCAAAGCAGTAATTGTAGGGAAGTTTTTAGACATTTCTCTAAGAAGAGTACATGTCCTGATATCCCATAATTCCAAAGGCTTATCTTTGAAAACAACTGCCAAATACTGCCTAAAATTGGTAAAAAAAAAAAAAACCAAGGTAAGAAACACACAAGAAAATTTCATAACAAATATTTCATCTTGTTTTATTTACTATTCTAGAATATCTATTTAAGGGTTTTATATAAATAATTTATATATTTATTATGTAAATATAACACAGGTCTGCAAAAAGAAATTTTTCAAGAGCTGTTTTGGTTATTCCACACAATCTTTATGTTTTTTGGTGCGCTGAATCCGAAAATGACCTCCATTTTGTCATAGGACATCACGTTTTCTGACCATTTAGGTAACTGTGTTAAATAAGGCAATACCTCAAAATAAATGGAAATAGACTTATAAAATTAAAGTTTTATTACAATATTTTCATGAAAATCCTTTTTTGAACTGAAATGAGATCACCTACACACTAAACTCGATTCTTCTTTCTTGTGAGGCTCCTCTTGGTGCATTTACGCTTGTGAGTAGCATCTGGAATGTCTCTCTGAAGCATCCAACAGTAGTCTGCCATCATTGTAATGCTACATTTTCCCTGGTATCTCCTTTCCATCTCTTTAATGTCTGGGTGGAATCATTCACCTTGTTCCTCACTCACCGCTCCCAAATTTTCAGGAAAGTAGTCAAGGTGGGACTGCAGGAAATGCACTTTCAAACTCATCAGGCAACCTAAAGCTTGAAATGATTTCAGCATTCTTCCGACAATCTTTTTGTAGTGAGGATCTTTGTTATTGCCTACAAATTTCTGTACGACTTCTTTTTTGAAGATCCAACTCTTGATCAACTATAAGCCTTCTAATGTCTGGTCCAACGAACACACCTTCCTTCAATTTTGCCTCCGGCAGGCATGGAAACTTGGTGACCGGGTATTTGAAGCATTCTCCATCTCTTGGAAGTGATTTTACAAATTGCTTCATCAATCCCAATTTTATGTGGAGAGGTGGTAGAAGAACTTTATGGGAAGGAACCAAAGTTTCTCGCAGGACATTTTTTTCACCGACTGTTAGCACCCTCGGCTGCCAACTCTTCTTGGTCCAGTGATTTTGTCAGTCTCGACTATCCCATAGACACAGAAAACAAGGGTATTTGGTATACCCAGCTTGTTGCCCGAGCAGCATGCACAAGACCTTCCAAGTCCCCACATACAAGGTATCTCTTCCAAGGTAGCAAGGGGCTTGAGTACTGGTATATCTGTGCCATGGGGGATGGGACGAATTGCTGAGTGAAGATTGGGTATGAAATAGAATGCTTCCATTTGGAATTAAACCCTTTCACATCGCATGAACAAAAGTAACAATCATCACTATGGTTCTTTTGCTCTCACCATACCATAGGAACCCCATAGCGGAAAATTTTTTTCTTATCCTTGAACCAGTTTCGGAGGTCCTCAATACACCATTTGCACACTTTATGAGGCGCCCAAACTTTATCTTGATCTCCAATTTTTAGTCCACAGTATGCAAAGTATACTTTTTTCACAAAGTCTATAATATTCTGCTGTTGCTTCAAAACTGTATATTCACCACAGATGAAATAGAAAATGTCTGGCAAATTAATACACTTACGCAGAGCCATAACATAATGGTTGAAGAATGAAGAGTTGGACGGTTGAAGAGCTAACATGAATTGCGATGAAAAAGTGTGAACAGCCTAGAACCAAGAACCTGATGATGATTCGTGTACAAGTGTGGAATGCAAGAGAGAGCAACTCTGTATCTGTACACAAGACGTCACAGTGCTGGCCACGCCCCCTGCACTGACCGGAGATGCTGCTATATACCCTGTGTCTCCCTCCTACTGGATTCTTCAGGAAAGATTAACCGCTTCTACCATTAGAAGCACAGACTTAAAACTTGCTTAGCTTATGTATATATTGCTGACCATCAGATTTACAGTGCTATATTTTTTTTACATAACTCGGACAAACCCTTTAAGGTTTTTTTGCCATTTTATATTTTAAATGCACTTATGTGAATTAATTAATAGTAATTTGGACTTTAAATTTGGTTAAAAATCCATAATATAAAAAATACCAAAAATTAAAAAAAAATGATAAATTTGAAGACAATTTTGCATGTTGTGGCAAATCATGACGTCTAGTTTTTTCAATATTTTATTTGTTTTCAGCACACCAAAATACATGGAAATTAGATAATAATTTAATAATTATTTAAATTATTTAATTTAAAATAATCAAACAGCTTTTTAGTCACAGACCTGTGTAATTTATATATATATTTATATCCTTATATAAATAATTCTAATAATTTTGATCTGGAGCTGCCCAGTAGGTTTTAAGTGGTTTGTAAGCTAAGTAAGATAAACAATTTACCAACACAATATTGCTCCTAATAACTAAACTCTATGTCTTTGCTGATAAAGGCCTAAAGAAGCTTAAATTTACTTCTTTAAAGAGATGAAATTAACAATAACATAGCCTTTATGAAAAACAATTTATGAAATCCTAACATGGGAAATGAAGAAAACAAGGCATATATCTTATTTTCTTTTATATAAAATAGATACATTCTAGTATTACTTTGAAATAGAATATTTTTAGTGTCATATTATTGCAGAAAGCAATAGGAAATGGTTCTAGTATCATCACACTGCGTCATCACATTGTCATGTGACACAGCGTGTCTCCCCTCCCTTTGTTAAAACAGGAGTGGGTGTGACCTGCACGTGATGCATCTGGCCCATGGGCCGTGAATTTGACAACCCAAGAGCCAAGGTGGTGCAGTGGGTAGAGTGCAGTACTGCAGGCCACTTCACCTGACTGCTATCAGCAGTTCAGCGGTTCAAATCTCACCGGCTCAGGGTTGACTCAGCCTTCCATCCTTCCGAGGTGAGTAAAATGAGGACCCAGATTGTGGGGATGATATGCTGACTCTGTAAACTGCTTAGAGAGGGCTGAAAGCCCTATGAAGCGGTATATAAGTCTAACTGCTATTGCTATTGCTAACCCTGAAGAATGGGGAACAGAAGAATAAACAGGATGAAGAATAATTCTATATGCTCTTCACCAACAGGCCACTCAGCATTTGAATGATAGACAGCACTGTTATATGCACCAGTTTTTCATTTGAACATTCAAATTTATTTGCTTGAAATAAATCCATTCAAAGCTGGTTAAACAAAAGATTCTATATAAACATATAAATAATTAGAGTAACTTTCTAAAGGAATTTTATAAAACCCACTACAGAGACTTGCTTACTTCAAGTGGGACACCTTTATCATTTCAATTGCTGGTTCATCGTTACCTCGCTCCCCACGAAAGGCAATGCTCCTACCTAAGAAGATGATGCACAACATATGTAAACTATCCAACACAGACAAACCTGTCACGGCTGATTATTTTTATATTCTTATTTTATTCTTATTTTAATTCCATTATGTTTTGCCTTCTTAACATTAGTTTCCAAGTTCCATAACTTTGTTTTGTGTATTATAAATAAACCCAAAATTGAGTTAGCGAACATGAAATATTGCTAAACCTTTGGCTCTAAGCCGTCCTATTTTTCACATTTATTTTTTTCACAGTTTTAAAAGCTCAGTGTAAACTATAGTAAATGCAAACACTTTCTCTGTGATCTTGTACTAATTAAGTGTCTTTTGTTAGATTAATGACATAATAACTTCTCTAAAAAGTTATGTTATAATCTAAAGATGACTCAGACAGCTAGCAGAAGTTCTCTTCACATAAATGTTGTGGCAACCATTACATTCATCATACTGAGGAGCAACCACTTGCTCTCACTGATATTTATATATCCCAATTTTACAATATATGGGAGTTTCAATCACTTTTTTCAGAATGTTTTTCAGATAATTTGATATTAATAATCACTAGTTCATACACCGATAACTGCATAATGATTCTCCCATGCTTATTTATGAAATATACCAAACTAGAATTATCTAGAATTTTGTGCCCATCTTTCTTACCCACCGGTATTACATAATATAAAATATGCATAATATACTATACATTAATATAAAACTGTGTTTAAATATTTGGAACAGATCTATCAGAAAATAGAATGTCAGTTTCTATTTCATCACGTTTCTAAAACTGTACTTTCTTTTGGTAGCAGTTTTCTTTAATTAGTGAGATCAACATACAATGCAGCACAGACTATGGATAAAAATTAAATTCCATGCAAATAAATTTAAAACTCACCCAAATGAATTTAAGACTTAATCCATTTTAAAGCTTTGCTGTATATAATGTTTAAAAATGTGTAACATTTTTTAACATTTGTTTGTTGCTTTTTTTTTAAAAAAAAAGAAAGGCACTATACCAATGTAGGGCCAAGCTAATGTGTGACCCGACAAATGCGTGCCCGACAAATGCGCGCCAACAAAACCGCCACGACAAAACATGACGTCGAAAGCGTGCCCACTAAAGCGCAGACAAAACCGCACCCACAAAAGGACGATTAGGGTTTTTAGGTTAGGATTAGGGTTGTTAACGTTGTTACCGTTGTTTTCGCGTGGTTTTCACTGGCGTGCTTTTGTCAACATGCTTTAGTGGGCGCGCTTTCGAGGTCGCGATTTTGTCATGGCGGTTTTGTCAGCATGCATTTGTCGGGCGCACATTTGTCGGTGAACCAAACTAATGGTATATGAAAACCTTTGTGGCATAGTTTAAAAGTCACATCATTTAAGCATAAGATCAAGGTCTGAATCCTAATTTAGACACATAAACAAGCGGTGAATGCACTGAGTAAACCAACATTTCAAAGTTAAATCACTCTTCTTTCTACTGTTAAGGTCCAAGCAATTATGTATTTCCATATGTGCATCCACATATGGAAACATCTTTATATCTCCCACTGTTATCAGCTGAGCAGAAGCTACAGCATCAACACTAATATGTATAAAGAAGAATTGGGTCTTTAAAATATAATAATGTTGTAACATTTATTAAATCTAAGAAGTACTGAAGTAGCAAGCTTTTAAAATTAGTTTTGAATGTGTATTCTCAGAGGAAGCCAAATGCTTTTCATGTAAACAGTGTTCAACAGTTTTGCATATAATGGCAAAATCTTCCAATTTGAAGATCTTAAAGACAAAATATGAATTTAAAATATATTGAACTTTAGTTATCTAAAAAATTTAATATGTTTTTTAATGCATTAGCCATTCATCTCATATATATTTCTGCCATTGTAATAGCTTTAAATCCACCAGACAGAATTCAGTACAAATCCACTCTGCACAGCTACATTCCTCTATCTTATCATCAAATATTATATTGTGCAAAGAATTTACCTGTGGGAAGATCAACCATTTGCAATTCGTTTCTCACCAATCCCAAATTATTAGGTGTAGATGTAGCAAATGAAAGGAAGCCATTCAAGCCTGTCCATTCAATACCCCTACCAAGGAATAATATTGAAGTATATTATACAGGCATTTTGAAGTATAGGAAATAGTATAATCTTATGGGACAAGGAGCAAAAATACTCAATATGCATTGGAGGGGGGAGTAAATACACTTTACAATATTCAATGTTCCCTTGAAACATTGCCCTTGAAATGAATTTTTTTTTTATCATGCCATGGATTCATTATACAAAAATATTAATATATACAAAAGCTAAATGAATAACGGTAATAATATTTTCAACAGTTTAAATCCAAAAAGTCATTAAAAATTAGTTCAAAATTCCAAGTAAAAAAAAGAAGTTCCATTATTTTAGAGTTCTGTATAAATTGAGAATAGAGAAGATTTAAAAAATGTTGCAAAACCACTGGATTGATACTGAATAATTACACTATTTTCCTTTAAATATGCTGCATTATTACTAGCAGTAACACAGCAGCTAACTTAGCAATACTTTAAAGAATATAGTTTTATAAGAAGATATAAGGCAAGAATTATTAATAATTTATATTATGTTCAGCACTTGTATATATTTTCCATTAAAATATGAAGTATCAATAATATAAATCTACAGATAAATACATGGATGAAAGCAAACTATTATTTGCATATGTATAATTTTCTTGTAAGAATAAATGCTGCAAATCATGTACAATTGTAAAAAAAGACTATTCCTTGCAGTATTTCTAGTAAATTAAAACATGCATCTGCAAAGTTATTCAAGATCTCCTGAAGGCTGCAATATTCAGCAAACTCTGTATTCTCTAGCTCTGTTGTTCATACCCTTTTTTCATAGGTCTATAGATCTAATTTGATTAAAAGGTAAACATGCAGCATGTACTACTGAACACAAATCTGTATTTTCATGTAAATGGAGAATGTAAAAACTACATTTGAAACTTTGTATTACGATAAGTATTCCAATTATACTGGAAGTGTTCAGAAACAGTCAATTTTCAATCTCCAAATTTCAAGTACCGTACACTGGCATAAAAACTGACATTTAATGCAATTAAGGGTCATGCTACACTTGTTTTATAGATTACAAGTCTGTGCTTAAAATGTAACACTCATGAACTTTATTAATAGCCTTTGCAGTGGATTTATAGAACAGAAATACAGAGTCTCAGAGCTTTAAAATATCTGAATAATTCAAGGCAATTTATTTCATGAGTTCCTTTCTAGTTGCAATAAAGAAAGAAACAATGAAGAAATCAAATTCCTTCGTTATATTCATCTAGCAGCCAAAACCTGCTAAGTCATTTTAGTATAGGTAGTCCTCAAAGTAGGACAATAATTGAACCTGGAATTATAGTTGTAAGTCATTGCAGTTGTTAAGTGGGTCACCACATGACAATCTCTGATTTTCCTACTTTTTGCTGCAATCACTAAGCAAATGCAAAGGTTGTTAAGCAAACATGGTAATTATTCAGCGAATCCATTTTATCAAATGAACATTTTTTTTGCCAGAAACCAGAAATGGATAAAAAACATTAAAACCAAAACATGTGACTGTGAGATGCTGCAAACAGCATTTCAATATCGAATATACAATGCCAGTAACAATTAGATGACAGAGAACATAACTTATGTAAAACTTAAAAGCAACACAGAATGGCTACTTCCGCCAGTGACCTCTATGAGCAACACAAATCCTTTATATATTTATTTCTGTGCTTGGTTGTTTCATTACCCAGCTAGGTAATATCATCAATGAGAGTAAATGTAGGATTTATTCCCTTTTGGGGTAGCTTGCTATTAGTTTTGATGAAGGTATTGTTTTCACTGTGGCAGTTTCTTGATTAGAGAAATGTTTTCAGCCTGATAGTTTTGTCTGGTGTTAATCCCTGCTTATCTGGATATAGGGTGTTGGAGAAGTTGTGTTCTAGTCCTTTCTTTCCCCTTTCTTAGCCCTGAGATTACAAAGGACTTGCGTTAAAATATGAGGTACATACATAGGAATCTTCTATATGATCTTGGCAACAAGGTACATATTAAGTTTTCATCTACTTCTTGCAGTTTTGTCATGCTTAGTACTTAAATAAGGAAAATTCTGATTTGGTCCGCCACATGCTTCAGGTAAGTGTCATGTATTAGGTAAAATTCTTTCAGGCATACTTAAAGCTTTAAAAATGTTGGAACAAACTGCAATATCTCTGCTTAGGCACAGATGACCAAAATAATATTTATAACTCTCATTTAAAAAATAATATAAAACTGAAAGATTATGGTGAGTCCCAAATCAGATAAGCAATTCACTGGAGAAAAGGTGATTTAAATAACTTTCCATGGTTTTAGGCTGCTCATCTGACATTGGTCTTCAGCCAGAAAACCCTCTAGGAACATGCAGTAAGATATTGCACAGAACAATTAATGCACAAATCAAGAAAGGATTAGGAAAGATGGAAAGCATGAAGAATAAAATCAAGTCTTATTTAAGTTATAATATTTATTATTATGGTCAAAATTTTTGGAAGGAACCAATGAGAAAAATATCTGATTCCTTCATAAAGCTAATAACTAGGTTTTCCTTCTCTTTTTCCTCTCATATTAACTGATCCAATCCTGAAGATGGCAAAGATGCAATATTACATTTGACATCACATTGCGGTTTATGTTTATAAAGTGCTTCTTAGTTCAGGTATTTTTAAAGATTTATAATCTGACAGATGGTGAGACTGCATTTTCTTAATTAAAGCTAGCTACCATCTAAGCCATAACAGCATAAACTTCTAAAAAAGAAATCTAATTAAGAATATAATTTTGAACGAAACAGGCTTTTTGGAACAAAGTCAAGTGTATGTCATTTCATTATTCTATCTGATGCTTTCAACAACATGAATAAATAAAGATTATCAAAAAAACCCAACCAGAATTAGAAAGTTATCTCTGTCAGTTTGATGGATAGTCCTGGTCTATTCTTTTAAATGAAAAAAAAGGTACTCTATTTTGTCCTACAGGACAAACAGAATGATTTTAAGCAATAGACACAGGGAAATATAAAACAATATTTTTTTCTTCCAAACCCTGAATGATCCTCTATTCATGATCCCAGGTTCTGCTAGCTATTGGGAACAAGACATTTTTTAAAAATGAGGAACAACTTTAAAAACTACCCCTCATAAATGGCTTGAATCTTATTTGAACCAGGCAGGGCTGTCTATATTGCAATGTACTAAAAAAAAAACAAATTTTATGTTCAGGTATGCATAATAGTTACCAATCCAAATATTTATTACACAAAACCATATTTACAATCAACCAATCATGATTCTATGTAAGGAAGTGGCACTATTTTACCAAAGGAATATCATCTCAGAAAAAGTCAAATGTTTGCATTTAATATTTTATTTTCTTCCCCAACCGCTTCCAGGATCAACAACAATTAAAAGTAACTCACTTGACTTCACATGAATGAATGCTTAATTCTTTATATAAGTATCCACTAGTAAGATTATACACCAAGACCGACCCATTGCTTGTTCCTGCAAAGAATCATTTTTCATTATAAATAAAAATAACAATTTATATTAATGTTTTACATTCAGCTTTGAGAATAAAAATGAGTGTTGAATTAATTTTCTTGATTTTTCTACAGCAACAATGAACATGTAGGCTATCATCCATAGCAAATTAGCAATGTCAGTTTACAAAGTTGATGTAAAACCTCTATATGGAGACATCCTTAACACTCAAAATTTCTACTTAATCAAGGGTCAGGAAAGTATTCAAAGATAAAAAATTGTCTATATTCACAGGAAGATGAATAGTTTATTCAAGGCAATTGGTGGGTATTGAACTTTCTGACACACTATTACAGAAGATAAATAATTGTCCTTATTTAGGCTTCTTTAACATGATACAGAGTAATCAGAGTACATGTCTTCTTTAACCTGCGTAAGAAGAAAATTCATTGTATGGCTCCATGGATAGGAATCATAGGAATCAGATGGTAATATTGGGAAGATAATTTTACAGCTTTAAATAAACCTGTTTACAATTGACTTTGAATTCTGAAGTGCCACTCCAGAGAATTTCACCTGACATTAATTATTATTGTTGTTGATGATGTTTTTAATTATACTTTGTTGTGCAATCAATTTTTATATCATATCTTATATTTCATCTTATTTATTTATTTATTTATTTATTATGATTTGTCGCAATCATCCAGATGTTTGAATTGGATTGAACCAAGGATTAATGGATGGAAACTGAAAAAGGAAGATTTAATCTGGAAATAAGGAGAAATTTTCTGACAGTGAGAGCAATCAATCAATGAAACATCTTGCCTTCAGATGTTGTGGGAGCTTCATCACTGGAGGCTTTCAAGAAGAGATTAGACTGCCATCTGTCAAACATGGTGTAGGATCTGCTTGGGTGAGGGTTTGGACTAGCTTCCAATTCTATTATCTGTATCTGTATCTACCTGGCATTTTAATTCACCTGTCAAGTCCTTCCCAAGGACCTGAGACAGGCAAATATTGTTTGAAATATTATTATGGTTCTTCACACAGTTAGCCAGTTTTTAGATAGATTTGGCATTTTTATCCACGTATCAAATCTTTTCACACAGCCAGCCAGTTGTTTAGACTGGATTTGGCATTTTTATCCATCTATTGAGTCCTTCCCAAGGTCCTGGAATGGGCAGATGTTGTTCTGATGGTGTTAGAGGTATCATCTAAGGATGTAAGCTTTTCCAAGTAAAGTTCCTTTTGCAATTGACTGATAGGGATTTTGTCAATGTATTCAAGCGGTGTTCGATATGTTTTGGAATTGCACTCAAGGTGCCTATTACTATTGGTATTACCTTTGCTTTCTTTTGTGAAAATCATTCAACTTCTATTTGGAAGTATTTGTATTGTATAATTTTCTCAATTTCTATTCTGGTGTGTTCAGATACCGCAATGTCCACTATCCAGGCTTCACTTCCTTCTTATTATGGAATATTCTTGCGTCCTACTTTCCCTATATTCCCCTGATGGATGTTCACAGATTTCTTAAATTATGTTACTTTATAAACTGTTATCCTGGATTTTAGTGTCTATAGAATTCTTCTTAGGCATTTGAATTTTAATAGGCTACTTTAGTATTTGTTGATTATATAAAATTTTATCTAAGACAACAATTCTATAGTATGTAAGTATTTTTATATGTGACCTATAGAATTCTTACTGGGTGACAAATAATATTTTTAGGGAAAATATAGCCAAACATAAGCACATCTTTCGGAGGCAGTGTTTTATAGCAAAAATTAAAGAGATAAATTGCTCGGATTCATTTTAAAACATTACATTTTTAGTGGTTTATAGTCTGAAAAATATGTTAGCAGTTGCAATTTCTAAAATACGAGGCAGGAAAACCTACAATCAAGAGGAAGTAAGATTATATTGTCATGAAATTTTCAAAGCAGCATTTACCTGAAAAAATTAGGATTACAGCAGTTTAGTGACATGCTATTTTTCTACAGAAATATATTCTGAAACTGCACTGAGTTTATTACACAAAGCTATTATTTCATAATCAAACAGAACAATATATTTATTTTACTTCTTAAACAATACTTACCCACAGCAAGCAGGGGCTGATATTGCTTAATATTTTTGGTGGTAAGAGGTGGACACATGCGAATAGCAAATGGAGGCAAAGGAAGTCCCGAAAGGAGGCCTGTTAAAATGAACTTCAAATGTACTTCTTGCAAACAATAACTTTTTGCTTGATCTTCAGTAGACAGTGCACCTTTATCGTGGAAAAACAAATAAGTTATTTCTGGCATTATGCAACTGTCTGTGTATGTGCATGTGTACAATTAATGTGAGGGTGTGTGCATGTGCATACATGTGTGCATACATACATATCAGAGGTGGGTTCCTACCAGTTCGCACCTATTTGGTAGAACCGATTCGTCAAATCTACCGAACCGGTTAGAAGAGGTTCCACCAGTGGACCCGGAATGCAGGCCACACCTACAGAAGAGGTTCCAAAATTTTTTGAAACCCACCACTGGTCCTTGGATATGATTATTCTACACTATCATGCTCATATTTATAAAACTCAGTGCCTCTGTGAAAGGTAAGGATGACTACTGCGTTTGTGGTACAATCAGAACATTGCGTGTGTTGAAGTTGTTTTAACGCAAACCACAGATGCCTTTTAAAAAACAAGTTTACATCATATTCTTATGCATGCCAGTGCTGTGTGTAATTTAAGGTGGTTCTGACAAGTGTCGTCGGCATCTTCATATTCGGTCACATGGGCGGCAAGCCACTCCCACAAAGGAGGCCACACCCACAGAGTAGGTTCGAAGAATTTTTGAAACCCACCACTGATACATATATACATACATACATACATACATACATACATACATACATACATACATACATACATATTGTGTTTGTCCGAAAATTCTGAATATTTATGTATGGGCATTTCTATCATCCAGATGTAACACTTCTTGCATTTGCCCTCCTGGGCAAATCCACAAAGGATTTTGCAATGAAAGGTGCAAGAAGAGTCTTTTATGATTAATAATAATTGAAAATATTCCATCTGGGAAGGACAAGGTATCAAGTTTTTTAAATATACAGTATACAGAAACGTATACCCTGTATATAGAGAAGAGTATACCCTGCCATTCACCAAAGCATATAATACTTTACAGACTAAAATAAACCAATAAAATAAATTAAAAGAGATATTAGCAATTAAGAAAAGTAATAAATAGACTTAGTTCATGCATTACATAGTAAACTACCTTGTTTCCCCCTGGACAATTCCCCTCTCCGGCCAGGCAGAGCACCGCTCGCCGACCTAGCGGTATCCCAAAGGAGCCAAGCCGCGGGAACGAGGTGGAGGGCAAAGGCGCTTGCATTGCTTGGTGCTTTTGGGGTACCGCTAGGTTGGTCAGCTGCGCTGTGCCCAGCTGAAGAGGGGGTTGGCTGCAGAGCGTACAACCATAGAGCATACTCCCAGAGTGGCATCCGTCCTCTGTTGCGGCTTCCAAAGCACAGAGGTAGTATACCACTCTGGAGTATGCTCTATGGTTGTACGCTACCATAGAGCATACTTCCAGAGCGGCATCTGTCCTCCATGCTTTGAAAGCCAAAAAATAAAAAATAACCAAGCGGCAGGCAGCACCAGCAGCGGAGATGCCCTGGCTCTGCAGGTACTGTAGAGTTAGCCAAGGGCATCGTGAGCCTGCAAGTCGTGCGATCAGAGAGCGGAAAAGCTGCTTGCGCAACCCCCCTCTCCAGCCATGCAGAGTCCCATTCACTCACCTAGGGGCATTCCGAAGCGGGAGGCGGAGGGCGGTTTACAGGCGCTCGCATTGCTTGGTGCCTTCCCGGTACCGCTAGATCGGTCAGCGGCACTGTGCCTGGCTGGAAAGGGAGGTTGCCGGCCAGCTGCTCGCGACTGTGGTCACCTCATGGCTGCTGTGTTGCTGCTGCGACAGGGCAACACAGCCATTCAACCCTGAAGCTGTGCCCGGCTCTTCGGGAGCCCGCTTGGAAGGGAGCAGCAGTCCAGTAACCCAAATACAAAAACCCCTCCCCTTTAATAAGCCCAAGGCCATATTTCATGGGTCAAAAAAATATAAGACCCTGTCGTATTTTCGGGGAAACATGGTATGCAATCATATTTCACAATTACATCATGAAACTTACTGTAGAAGGATAGCTACTGTCTTTTAAGAAAAAAAAAGTTGTGCATTTTTCACTTTAAAAAAATATTTTCAATATTGTTTAATTCGTGAGAAAAGTTAAAAGGTATGCATACGTATCAGTTATTTATTCATTGTTCTATATTTGGTTTTCTCTAGAAGTTGATAAACACTTCTACTTATATACTTACTTACTTATCATATTATCTAGTGACAGATCTGGAAGCTTATTCTGCAAGGTCCCGACAGGAGTTCCACAGAATGAGATAGGTGAATACAAGGGTGATACATTGGAATGGCTAAAATATAAACAAGAAAACTTCAGCATGCCCTAAATTATCTTCTAGCATAACTAACAAATAGAAGCCAAATGAAATTGTATACAAGGACTGGTAAACAGAGTGAAGTAACCTTGATTTTCACTGGTTACAAAATTTTAGAGAATAGAGTTAATCTCTTCTCTAACAGTTGCCTGCAAGTATTTTTTTTTAAAAAAAAAATTCTAATAAAAGTATTATTCATGGCTTGGGTAAAGTAATACATTTTCAAGAACTGTTAAAGAATAATACTTTCCAAAATTCATGTACAATATTTCAGGTGTTATCTACTCCAACATGTGCTAGGAATACAGTAAGCCTTTTAGCAAGTGTTAATTACCTATCAACAGTGAAATATATTGAGGAGATAAACAAAATCCAGTGAAAATTGATAATTTTTAATATATTTACTCCATAAATTTGCCGATACATAAAACACACTAATTCCTTTCTAAATCACGTTCTTTTCATGACTAGTTATCTAAAATAAGCTTATAATATTACTCTAAAAGTTCTGCCTACAATTCTGTATTTTACAGAATTTTTGGAAACATTAACATTTTGCTTAATATATATCTTATTAGATTTGAGAAGTATTCATATTTTGGGGATTACAAACTCAACAGTGAATGATTGGCTGATTACATGCTATCAAGTTGCTGTTGACTCTGAATGACCACATTCTCAGCATGCAGCAAACCAAGTCCAAAGCACTGCCAATGGCTTTATTTATACGATTTGTTTAATGTTTCTTATATTACTTTGGCTCCGAGTGCCTGTCATTTGACACAACCTGAAACCCAAACTAGGAAAAATTTCTGCTTCAAGTATTAAGAATTTTCCTGATGTTGAAGCACAAAGACAAATAGATTTGAGAAGCTTTGATTTGGGAAAATGGGAGGGCAAACTTTTAGAATAATGGCCATCTTTACCCATAGCATGTAGGGTTCCTTAAAGAATAAAGTACTGGGATTCATGTAGCATCAGGTGGCAATGGAACTATTAACCTTGGTATAGCTGCAGTCCATATAAATCACATGCAAGTTTTATCATGCATTATCTTCATGTGGTTAAGTGCAAACTATGTTCATTTTTTTGAAGATTGTGTTTGTGTTAAATTTCATACTTTCTGCTTCTAGAAAGATGTACCACAAACCAGCTATGCCAAAAAACATCATCATCATCATCATCATCATCATCATTTCAGCCATTGTCTATCCACTGAAATATGAAGGCCTCTTTTGCATGTTTCTAACCCATACAGTCCTGAGCTTTCTTTTGCCAATTGGGCCCACAATATTTGCTGATGTCATCGATCCATCTTCTCCAAGTTATAGTTAGTTATAGTTATAGTTAGTTATAGTTTTATTGATTTGTATGCCGCCCACTCCCGAAGGACTCCGGGCGGCTTACAATAAAACAAGGGAGGGGGGGGGAATAATACACAAACAACATTAAAATATACAACAATCACAATCTCCGGGGGGCTGGATATATCGAAGGACCCCGGCCTGCTGGAGCAGCCAGGACTTAACAGCTTTGCGGAAGGCCGGGAGGGTAGTAAGGGTTCGGATCTCCACGGGGAGATCGTTCCAGAGGGCTGGAGCTGCAACAGAGAAGGCTCTCCCCCGGGGAGTCGCTAGCCAACATTGGCTGGCAGATGGAATCCGGAGGAGACCTAACCTATGTGATCGAATCGGTCTATGGGAGGTGATAGGCAGGAGGCGGTCTCTCAGGTACCCAGGTCCGATGCCATGAAGGGCTTTATAGGTAACGACCAGCGCCTTGAAGCGGATCCGGAGACTAATGGGTAACCAGTGCAGCTCACGGAGGATAGGTGTAACGTGGGTGTACCTGGGTGCACCCACAATCGCTCGCGCAGCTGCGTTCTGGACCATCTGGAGTCTTCGAACACTCTTCAAGGGCAGCCCCATGTACAGCGCATTACAATAATAGGCCTTCATGGACACTTTTTATCAAGTGGGATCCATTCTATCACAGCCTTGGTCCACCTCCCATCAGTTCTTCTTATGCCAGAAATACAGTGTAATAATTATTCTCAAGCATTCCCTATATACATATATACTGTAATTAAAAAAAAATGACACCAAGTTACCTGGTACGTACACCTTGGCTTGAAATGGTGGATTTCAGCTCCCATATCATTACTCTTCCATCACTGACTATAAGAGCTACAGAATTTTCATTCACTGGGCAGCTCACCATACTAAATGGGCGAACAGTCTTGGTAACCCTAATGGCATCACACTGACTTCGTAAGTCATAGATGAGTTCCTGAATGGGATCAGGATCTGTAAATGTTGAAATGTAAGATACCAGGTATTTGTAACTATTAGTCCTTAGAATTAAATGCATTCATGTTCCTCTTTTGCTTTTCACTATAACATTAATATGACATGAACTCAAACTATTTTGTAATATTGATGTCAGAGGTTGGATATTTTTTTAGCAGAGTAAGTTAATTTGCCATACACCACATTATGTAGAATAACTGAACATAATAAAAGACTTAGTAAACGGTTTCTAGAGGCTTAAATATAGGAATGTACAATGTACATTATCACAGCATATATAGGCTGTGCCTTTTGATTACTGTCCAAATTCATGTATTTCTATATCTGTATTCATACAAATCTTTATTATATTGGATTATCAGCGTGTTATCTGTATTAAATAATGAAATATTATCACACCAAAATTATACTAATTTTTTAATTTTTAATTTCAGCTGCAATCTAAACAATCATGTAATCTGAATAACAGTGAAACTAACTCTCAGTTAAAACATAAACTCCTAGTTTCTGATGCAAGCATATGAATGCTGACTTACCTGCTGAGTCTTTATTTGGTACAGCACTTAAATTAGTGGTAGATCTGCGAACTCTCAGAGTTATACAGCCATTTTCATGTAGGCAGAACAATCCATCACGCTGGCCACAAGGAATTACCTAGACAAAGATATAGAAAAAGTGTCTGAAAGTAACACTTTTAATATAAATTTAATGCAAATTAATGAATAGGAATTGCCATAGTTGTTTAAAGTGTTTCTACATTGGATCTTGAAACCGAATGGTCCAAGTTATCCTAAAACTCACCTATAGCTCACCAGTTTCACTTTAAAGTCTGAAGTTTAACTTAACTTTGCATTTTAAGGAATAGCCAGCCTACTTTTCTAGTAGTTTCAAATATCCTTATATATTCCTTAAGCAATACTTTTATAGGTTATTTGTAAAAGAGAAAATAAAGAATGAACAGTGAATTATAAATATATTTAAAAATAGAACGTTGTATTTGAATTTTATATTGTTTATCATCAATGCTAAAATGAAAGGGCATCCAGTGATACTATTTTATCAGGCTATTTCCCTTAATAATAGAAACACAATACATATGTCAGGAGTTGGCAGAAAATCCTTTTAATGTGAATGATATATTACTACAGGTAGTCCTTTATTTATGACCACAATTGGAACTGGAATCTCAGACACTGAGTGCAGTGATCATTAAGCAAGGTGCCTATGTGACTGCTTTGTTCAACAACCACAATCCCATTTCTCCTGATTACATTTGGTAAGAGATCTCCTGGGTCATTAAGCAGGCACAGTGAAAGGGATGCCTGCAGATATTGAATTCAATTTGGAATGGAGAAGGGAATTGCTCCAGCAGGCTGCAGAAAAGGATCTGGATCTGTTTCTCCAGTCCGCTGGAGCAGTTGTCTTGCATGCCTGGAAAGGAGATGAAGTCCTCCAGCAGAGTAGAGAGGTGGATCTCCAGTTTTGAAGTTCCCAGCTCTGTTTCTGCAGCCCACTGGAACAGTTTCCTTCTCCATACCAAAGGGAATTGAATTGCCTCCCTCCTGCAGACAGACAGTTCCTTCAAAGGCTACAGAATGAAGTTCAGATCTGACCTCCATTTCTGCAGCCCTTTGGAGGAGTTGCCTTCCGCTTTGGAGTGCTGCAGAAATGGAAGTCAGATTTTCAGGATCTGGGCTCCTCTTTTGCAGCTCTTCTGGGGAATTCCACTCCATCTGTGGAAGAGGAGGGTTGGAGAAAGGGAACTCATGTTCTAGATTTCAAAGGGTGATAGGGCAACCTCAACTCCACATGAAGCTGAAATTCCCACCCAGCTGCTATTCCTTCTTTGCAGGCAGGCCTTTCATACTCAAAGAGCTGCAGGATAAGCTCAGATCAGCTCTGCAGCAAGTTTGCAACACTGATTTTCTGAGGAAACCATCATTGCAAATGGCAATGAAATCATTGCAGACAGCTTTGCAACTGAACCTAAGTGCAAATAGATCACCAAGCATCCAAGATTGTGACCATGTGACCACAGAGAGGATGTGGGATTTTATGAAGGCCAGAAGTGCTTTACAAGTTGTCAACAAGTTGTCAAGCACTCTTTCTAAGGCGGTCATAACTTTGAACAGTTGTTATAAACAACCAGTTGCAACTTAAAATGCTAACAGTGATACACTATCAAATTATACATACATTAAACAGTAAAAATATTTAGTGTAGGAAAATTCTATATTATACAGTACTGGTAGATTCACTCAATTCAACTCTGTGAAAATATATCCAACTTTTTTCATTTTGGAAACACAACACAGCCAAAGAAGAAAACATAATTAAATTTGCTTTGGGATTTTAAAATTAAATCGGCTGACTGGTCACCTATTTTTTATATTTTATATACATATGTATGTATATGTATGTATGTGTGTGTGTATGTATTTATGTATGTGTGTGTATGTATGTATGCATGTATGTATACACACACACACACATATATATATATATACATACATACACATATACATACATATACATACATACACATATACATACATATACATACATACATACATACATACATACATACATACATATACATATACATAGATATAGTAGATTTTCACGGGTGTAGGTATGCTGGTCTTGTGGTATTCGGGTCTTTTTTGGCAACGTTTCGGCGAGGTCTCACTCGCCATCTTCAGGCTGGTGGGTTTTTTTGTGTATCCAAAAGAAAACACCATCTTGAAGATGGCGAGTGAGACCTCACCAAAACGTTGCCAAGACAATCTCAATCTTACACGGGAAACGACCCGAATACAACAAGACAAAGTTATAGCCATGCCTTAGGCACAAAACCAGCAGTTTTGACTTAGAGCCAGCCATTATCTCTCAGTCCTAAGAAGGCAGCAATGGCAAACCACTTTTGAAAATTTTACCAGAAAAGCTGCAGGCAAATTGATTCCAGACAGTTGCGGACTCAAAGGTATATGCTTTCCATAGAAAATACAAAGCAAGCAGCATGGTATAGATATGTTTCTGGAAGAAGCTTTCTGAAAAGAAGCTAGATTGCACTTAATATATCAAACCAAAACCAGGTAATGAAGCCAGATTTTTTTTTTTTAATTTAGAATTTTCACGTGTTGAAAGAAAGAAAGTGAAATTTAAAACTTTTGTCTAAGGTATGCTTACAGTAAGTGGTATTATTACCTGTAGAAAAGGCACTCCTGTTCTTTCAATTGCTATTACACCTACTGTCTGATTGACTTCAAGATCCAGAACCAAGATTTCTCTTGGGTACAGTAATAACATGTAATTTCGCTTGGAAGGTAGGTAGGATAGCTGAAGGCAGTCATTCAATGTTACTGATTCAGCACTAAACAGACCACAAATACACTTATTAAAGGCTTTTAATTGAGAGTGGGATATGTTTTATCAAGCAATTAATAATCAAATAATTAAAATTAAATCCATAACCAAATTACATATGCATTTCAAGTAGCTGATCAGTCTTTTCTCCCCGCATGAGAAAAGCCCGCCCCACTCGTGCCAGCAGAAGAGGCCTGCTATGGAACCTGAAAAGAGACTTTTCTGTTGCGGCCCCATCTCCATGGAACATTCTTTCACCAGAGGTGAGAATTGTCTCTTCCCTTTTGGCCTTCTGGAAGGCCATCAAAACCTGGCTTTGGCAGTTAGCCTGGAGTTCTAAAGACGGTGCTCACTACTAGAGGTGGGTGACAAGATAGAAGATCTCATTCATCTCCATCCTCTTGAGGCTCTTGGCTCTTTTGACATGGTTTCAGCAGTAGTTTGTTTTAATCTTTTAATTATTTTTCACCCATTTTGATAAATTGTAAGCTGTCCAAGAGTCGGTTTGTAGGGAAGATGAGTGGCATCAAAAATTAATAAATAAAATCATAAAAATAAATATATAATTGGATATATATATATATATATATATATATATATATATATATATATATATATATTGCCCTGTAAACAGTTACCATAACTGTTTTTTAATCTTACCCTTTTGCTAATTGATAATTCAAACAGCAAACACTGTATGCAGCATTGTAACTTTCATTTTTGAACTGATGAAAGGAATTTAATTTTCCACTTTGTTCATGAGTTCTGACTAGGCCATAATGAATATATTGTTTGATGTTTTGACTGCTGGCTAGTGATATTCGTTTTATTGAAGTCCAGGTAGAATACACATATAAATTAATATGACAGTAAATAAGGGCCAATATATACTTGCAGATTTTATCCAAGTAATCCCTATTTTGACTGATTGCCTTGCTTTAGTGAATTAGAAATTGGAAGGAGATAACTTCCTTATTTCCCAATGCTTTCCCGCAGTACATAATTTTTCTCCACCTTAGCCAATCCAAAATTGATTTGGTAAATCAACTGGAAGATGCAGACTAAGAGAAATACTAGTTTAAATTTTAAAATACCACAAAAAAATGTCTGTACCATTTATTAAGCTACAAAGAATGCACTGATAGTCCTAGTTTCATTTTTTACCATTCTGTACATCATAATTCCTAGAATTTAACTAGACATAAGAAAGTAAATTGAAGTTACCATAAAAGCTATTGAAAAATGAAGCAATACTATAAGTATTTATCCTACTTAGGCATTAATGTTTGCTTGCTAAGAACACATTACAATATAAACTGTCACATTTGTTTAAGTATTTGAAGAAATCTATTTGGAATGAGACAGAAATAAATAAATCAATGTTTGCTAGGGGGAAAATGCAGCAATCAAGTTTATGACTCTTAAGGGCATGATTAAATAAGTCAGTTTGACTAGAATAATTCTTGAGAACATTAGGAGGAATAATAGTCCATACATACCTCGGTTTTTCATTAGTGATGAGAATTTTTACTTTGTCCAGAGCCTTTTTAGCTCCTGTAGCAGATACCAACTTATTATGAACAGGACTAGAATGAGGGCTGGAAATATACACTTTTTTCCCTGAACTGATAGGCGCTTTAGAAGGGGAGAAGTCTGAAATAAACACTATTCCCTCACTTGTAAGCACTGCGTGAAGAAAAAAATAATAGTAGTAAATACACAAAATAGTGAAATCATATAATTTCATGGTTACTACCATGTTTTCCCCAAAATACGACCTGTCCTGAAATTAACACAAAAATATAAGCCCACCCCCGAAAATAAGCCCCTTGGACAACCCCCCCTCCGGGCACGCAGAGCACCGCTCACTGACCTAGCGGTATCCCAAAGGTGCCAAGCTGCGGGAGCCAGGCGGGGAAGGCGCTCATGTTGCTTGCCACCTTCGGGATACCGCTAGGTTGGGGAGTGGTGCTCTGCCTGGCCAAAGGGGGAAGTTGCCGAGCGGCTGCTCCCTTGTGAACTGGCTCCTGAAGAGCCGGGCACAGCCTCAGGGGCGAAGCAGCCATGAGGTGACCACGCTCAATAGCAGCCGCCCAGCAAACCCTGTCTTCAGCCGGGCAGAGCGCCATTCACTGACCTACGGGGTATCACTAAGGCGCCAAGCCACGTGGCACTTTGCCCGCCCCCCAAGCTCCCGCGGCTTGGCACATTCGGGATACCCCTAGGTTAGTGCATGGAGCTCTGCCTGGCTGGAGAAGTGGGTTGCGTGAGCGCCTGTTCCTCCCCCAACAAGCATGCCTCCCAGCCTCACCATGCCCTGGCCCAGCTTTCCCTGCAGGGCATAACTTCCGAGCATAGCTTCTCCTCATGGCTGCTTCGCCCGAGGCTGTGCTCGTCTCTTCGGGAGCCAGTTTGCAAGGGAGCAGCTGCCCGGCAACCCCAAAACAATAAGCCCTCCCCCTATAGTAAGCCCAAGGCTATATTTCGTGGGGCAAAAGAAAATAAGATCCTGCCTTATTTTCGGGGAAACACAGTATACTAATAGAGTTAAAATACAAATGATTTCATGCAATGCTCAAATAGATGGCAGACAGCTGAAAGGAGTGTTCTTGGCACAAAAAAACCCCCCAGAGGATTATTTTGGTTTCATTGGTTATAGGCCAAATAGCCTCAATAGTTAAGTTTATATGGTTTTTATGTATTATACAGTGTGCGAAAAAGCCCTGCACCCTTTCAGTTTTAAGCTGTATTTACAGGTTTAATCAACTTTTCACTCATAGAAACCATGCAAAATTAGCACTTTGATGAAAATTTCTGTAGTCGAATTGAGATGCATAGTTTTTATCAAAATATAACCAAAGTCTTTTTAAGGTTTTGAGTGAGTTTATGTGCTAAAACAAACACAAGTTGAATTTTCAAGAATGTCAAGATCAAAAGTAGCCAATCAGCAGTGAGCTTTGGCTGACCAATCAAAATGCAGAGAGGCTAAATCTATGAGCCAATCAATGTTGTCATACTCTCTGACTATAAATAGGCATGAAAAGCATTGAGCAATGTAATTTAGCTCTGGCTGCGGGCAAGGATGAAGGCCTTTGCTTTCACCAGTACTGAAGAGCAGCATCGCATCATTGTGCTTCATGAAGAGGGTTACTCCTATACAGAAATAGCCAAGAGAGTGAAATGCCATCACACCACAGTGAGCAGAGTAGTTGAAAAATACCAAATAACTGGTTTAGTTGATGACAGGCTCCGCTCTGGAAGACCAAGAAAGTCGACAAAACAGGCTCTGCAATGCATTTCGATGGCTAACAGGAAGCTCACCTCTCCTCAGATTATAAGAATTTGGGGTGAAA
Organism: Thamnophis elegans; assembly: GCF_009769535.1. Lineage (NCBI taxonomy): Eukaryota > Metazoa > Chordata > Lepidosauria > Squamata > Natricidae > Thamnophis > Thamnophis elegans. Next base: position 9,721,222 of record NC_045550.1, read on the forward strand.
CATGTGATGTAAAAGTGTGCACAAGCACAGTGCGTCGCAGACTGCTTGCCAGGGGGCTCAAAGGCTGCAGGACTCGAAATAAACCTTTGCTCACAGACGCTCACCGCTCTCTTTGACATGCACGGGCCAAGGAGTATGCCAAGGAGACCAACGAACAGTGGGCCCAGGTCATCTTCAGTGATAAGAGCAATTTCTATTTGACTGGGAATCAGTATGTTAGAAGATTTACAGCTAAAGAATTTAGGCCATACTACCTGAATCTATCTGTGAAGCATCCATTGTATGGGATGATCTGAGGCTCTATTGCTGCTTCTGGTATTGGTTGGATACAAATCGTGCAGGGAATCATGAATTCCAAGCAGCATGTTGAAGTCCTGGAAAAGACCATGCTTCCTTCAGCTCAACAACTTGTAGGGAAGGACTTTTACTTCCAGGATGACAATGCTCCTTGTCATCAAGCTAAGTCCATCCAGCAGTGGGTGAAGAAGCATGGTGTTCGACTCCTGGATTGGCCAGCTCAGAGCCCAGATTTGAACCCAATTGAGAACTTGTGGGCCAAGATTGGTTACGAAATAAGCAAGAAACATCCAAAGACCAAGCAGGAGTTGATTGAATCCATTATTGCAGCCTGGAACCACATTGTCACCAAAGATCTCGTGCAAAAGGTTTATACAGTCTATGCCGAAGCGATGCCACCTAGTGATAAGCAATAAGGGCTGTCCAATTTCATATTAGTAGCCATGTTTGGTTACCTAAACGGTCTTTTTCAGGGCCACAAACAAAAATGTTAACCAAACACTAGCATCTGCCTTAGTAATTGCAACACGTATGTCACTGGGTATGCATCAGTTAATCTGTTTTCATAGTCATTGTAAGCATGCATTGTAAGCATGCAATAAAATTCACAATCCCCATCCAAACAGCACCAAATACTTTTCACTTAAAAGCCACCAGTATTTATTTAAACATAACAATATTTACATAGCAATTAGCATAAAATATCATAAAATCAATGGCCTATCCAAAAAATGTCATAAACAGTAAACCATAAAGCACGCAGGACTTTTTCACACAGCTGTATGAGTACCGAGGAAAAAAAAATTCAGTACTTTCTATTTGTTACTTCAAAGTGAAGTGGGGTAAACAAAGCATTATCTTTTGAAAACCTTCATGTATTCTTAATTGTAACTTGCAATACACTTATCTATAAATACACCCACATACTTGAGTACCAGTGGATTCATATGAAAGTAATTCTTGAGTAAACATACTAATTAGTGACTCTTCTGCATTTCCTTTGTCATTTATACTTTTATATTGTTTCCTTTTTAAAAAGTGACTTTGAGTACTTTCCAAAAAGAAATATATGAATCAAATAAATGAATGAATCAATGAATAAATAAATAAATTGTTGTATTATAGAATAACACAACTGAACAAAGCACCAAACCATAGGTATAAATGGGCATTATCTGAGCAATTCGGAAGCTTCTTTAGACCAATCATGTTCTAATGTCAAGTTACAAAGCAGCATAGCATTATATGCATTTGTTTTGATAGAGCATTGCAGATTCAAAGCTCTTGTTCTTATCATGTATTTGCCTGCTTTAGAAGCTGAAAAACATATCCTTTTGTTTAACAAAATTTTATCAAACGAATTGAAATAACTAGATTATTTAGCATTAGTATTTACTTAACATAAGTTTCAAGCTAGCAACGCTCAAATCAGAATTAGTTTCCAAGCTGTTTCTAAAAATGTCATAACCAGATTCATTCAATCATTTTATATTGCTTTTGGCCTAATTTTTATTAACTTCTATGCAACTGGCAGTTATGTACAGTAGCAAATAAATGATTAATAACAATAGTCATACTTATGGATTAGAAAACCACTAGCTCTCTGATATCATACTTACACGTTAAATTTGAAGGATCAAAAGGATCAAATGAAAAAGAAAGAATGTTTTCTGCGTAACTTTTCTTCCATAATTTGGTGCCAGTATCGGCATTCCATAACACGATATAATTGGGAGGATGAACAGCAAGGAGTAAATCTCGAGATGCATCCTGATTCCATAACCACTGCATGTCTGCCAAAAGGGAAGGTAGACTTATCAGTCATTAAATAAAAAAAATATTTTCTCAGATTTTAAAGTAAACCATATCAATGAATTTTACTTATTTTATACCACAACCAAGACAAAGCCCTCAAAGTACATAGCACTCATAGAAGACTTAAAGAGTCTAAATATCACATGAGAAGATACTAAAGTTTTCACCCAAGACCAAAAATGCTGGAGATCCTTACTGCCCTTACTATCTCGTATGAGAGGATCTAATGCTAATCCCAACTTTAATATTTTTATAAATACCTCAAGGCAGCCAACATAGCTAATACTCCTTCCTTCTCCTGGTTTCTAACAGCAATAATCCTGTGAGGTGAATAGGGCTACAGAGCATGACTCCCGAAAGACATCAATCCGGCTTTTATGCCTAAGGCAGGACTAGAATTCAGTGACCTGGTTTCTAGCCTGATGCTTAACCACTAGACCAAACTGATTCTATAGTTGACCATTTCTATTAATAAAGCAACGTTTCACTTAAATAAAAAATACAATGCATACTTTAATATCACTGTTTACATGGTAAACAAACATTATGTATTATTAATATTCTTTGAATAACCCTTGCAATGACAAGCCCACCAAACCATCTTTGTAATGTTGCCAGTCTTGTTTATATACAAACCCCCAAATTTGCAGAGGTCTACAATATTTTGCCCATACAGCTTGATGATACATTTTGCACAAAGTATCCCCAAATATTGCAAGCAGCAATGTAAAATGTTCTATATGAAGTGAGGTCTCTTGGGAGTTCTGTATTTGGGTAACTATTATCCAATATATTCATTAACGACAAAGGAAATGGAGTAGAAGGAACACTTATCAATTTTGCAAATGACAGCAAAGTAGGGAGACTGGCTAATATTTCAGAAGGCAAAATTACATTATGAACTGAAGCCAAACATTGGCCCAAATTGAAAAAATGAGTGTTCAATTGTGGTAACAGCAAGCTCTTCCTCATGAATAGGACAAATCAAATGCATAGGTACAGCATTAATAGCCTTGGTGATACTTTATGAGAAGAATTTCAAAATTCTAATAGATTGTAGCTCTTTCAACTGGCAATCATCCATTTTAAACTTTAATCTTTCTCACTCTTAGTACTCCTGCTCAGTTATTGAATTACATTTCCTATCTATTTCCATTTTGCTTCTCTGTGTGTCAGTGAGCTCACAACTCACAACTCTTTAAAGCTTTTTGCATCCTTTATTTTCATTAGGATAGTTTTGCGTCTGGTTTCAATAATTCATTTTTCATTCTCTATCAGGTGTAGTCTTCAACTTGTTTATTCACTCTTGCCTGAATTTTTTAAAAAATCTGTCTTCCTCAAACTGTAGATAATTGGAAGAAAACATCTTGATGTCATTAAATGAACAGTGTGCGTGCTTGGGGGGAAGAAGAAAGAGAGAGCAATTATAATGAACCCAAGTTTAAAAACCTGACATCCATTTTCTCACTATATTATATTTAAGTTATGAATTATAACCATCTAATTCAATTTTATCACAGGGAAAAGTCAAGATCAATTTCAAAATGCAATTACAGCATCTTATGCAATGTCATTAAAGTAAAAAAAATAGTTGGGCCATTTTAGGCCATTAAAAATTTCTTAGCAAACAAATGATCAATTATTCATGAAGCTCATCTTGAAAATTTCATTTCACCCAGATGCTGTGAATTTTACTTCAGGAATAAAACACATTTATAACTGTGAAGCTAATGAGGAATGGGGATAGCACTGAAATCAGCAGGAGATGCAGAGTTTGCAATAAGAAAAAAACTCACAAGAGAGCTGACAAATATTAGAGGGCATTAACTTGGAAAACATACTTTTAAAGAAAATAATGTACAATCCAATTATTTATTTTTATTCAAGTTGCTCTTGGCTTCTGCTTTACAGGAGAATTCCAATATATCATCTTTTATGTTAAAGACATATAAACTGAATAGTTGTTAATCGGGTGATAAAAATATCTAAAGACATAATTATTAGTACTAATTCAGTTCAAAAGATCTGGTTGAAAATAAATATCATGATTCTATGGCGGAGTGTAGAAGGGAGATTTAACCTAGAACTCATTCCATAACTTCTCTTGGATGCTAGACAATGATGCTATAGGCATCTTTATGAGAAGTGAGAAGTATTAGATACAAAAATGCAGATATTTTCCATATGCTCTATTGCTAAGGTAGAGTTCCATCTAATCATTGTTTTCAATAATTAATCTTACTAATTCAATAATGAAGTGGCAGAATCTGCATTTGGAAATAACAAATATAATAAAAACAAAGTAATGTTTTAAAAGTGCCAATTATATTTCAGATTACTTGAATATTCCTTCATACATATCTTTTCAGAATAGCCCATAGAAGAGGCCGTGACCCGACAAAAGCGCGCACGACAAAAGCACGCCAACAAAAGCGTGTTGCTAAAACCGCGAGGTCATCAACGCGCCGACAACAGCGCGGAGACAGAAGGGTGCTTTACAACAGCGCATCGACAGAAAGCCCATTTAACTTAAGGTAAGGGTTAGGTTTAGGTTTAGGGTTAGGTTTAGGGTTAGCGTTACGTTTAGGGTTAGGTTTAGTTTTACAGTGCGCTTCTGTCGCCGCGCTGTTGTCGGCGCGATTCAGCGTTCATTCGTAGGAGCGCTTTAGAACTTGCGGTTTGGTCACGGTTTAATCGGGCGCGGTTTTGTCATTCACCCTTTTGTCAGTGAACCAAAGAGGCAAGCCATCATAAGAAATCATCATTAAATGAGGAGGCTAAAATAATTGTAAATATGCATGCATTTCAATTTATATTCCACTCTTTATTCAGGTATCAATGGCATATATAGTATTTCATCACTCAATTTCTACCGCAAATTATAGCTTTGTGATATAGATTGGCGGTAGGGGAAGTTAGTTTAATCACTAAACCATGCAGGTTTTTTTAATTTTTAATTTACAAATGAGTCTCATTAGATCCAGTTCCCATCCTTTCAAGACTGGAATTATCTAAGCAACTCTATAAGGTATGTCAGATTAACAAATGAATGTCAGAATGTAAGGCACACTAGTGTGGGTTATTGATGTCAATTTCCACACATTATTTACTGATTTATAGCATCAAATAATCAACCTTAGTACTCAGGTAACTCACTGTAACCTAAAAACTAAGCAGCCTTATGGAAATACTAACATGTTTAGATTGCCCAAAACAATGTGATATTACTTGCCATATAAATAGGACTAAAGCTCAATATAATCACCTCACAATTTTATGTCTCTTTCCTTAATATGAAGAATACTGGCTCATTTAATTTATTTACCAAAGTATATTCCAAGGGAATAAATCCTGGATATCTTAGGTGTGTTATATTGTCCAGAATTTGAATTATTTGAGACCATTAACAGAAGCTGTGAGAACATAGATAAGAGTCATATTGGAAGGAGAAATAATTAAGAGTAGAGGTGACAGGATTAAGATACATTCATAACTTTGATCATAATCTAGTTATTATGCAAGCATAATACTTTCTTCTTAGAAAATAGTATTTATCTCTATACACATTTTCAATAAGTTTAATAATTTTAAAGTTATTCAAGTATAATTTCAGAAATTTATTTTAACAGACATTACTTCCAGATAAGAGTGTTCAAGATTGCAACTTGAATAATAAATACTACTCACTGTGAAAATTATCTTCCAAGTATATTTTACATAAAGTTTTAAAAACCTTTTACAATATGAAATAAAACCACAAAAAGTATGATATGTGAGTAGTGTTAATTTTTTAAAAAAGTTTCTAGAACAAAAATTACAAATAGGGGCCTTCTACCAAGTATATCTCCTACATTAGAAAGAATTTGCATATATAACATTTTTGACAAAAATGACAGTTCAAAAATCAACTATTTAGCACTATATTTTTCTAACTAGTACAATTATTCATTACTGGAACATGATGTAATATGGAAATTTTCTTACCTTGAATTGGTTTTGTATGCTCTTGGATTTCACAGCGAGAAGTTCCTGTAGCTACATCCCAAACAATTATTTTTCCACTAGCATCAGCAGTAGCCAAACGCAAAGCATAAGGTGATCCAATATTGTGATGGTAGTTTTCTTTAGCCCATTTAACCTTAAGACAGATAAGTAAAGCTAGTAGTCATTTAAGACACCTAAGATCATTTATTTTTGGATCTCAGATAGTGAAGTTCATTACAAATTGAAAGAGACTGGTTTATGCCATTGATAGATTTTTAATGCGGAAAATATAATAAATTGAAAAATAAAATAAATTGAATATAAAAATATTGCTTTTTAAAAATATTGATTAGGCACAAATGTGATCTATATCAGTTCTCAACTCAGAAGACCTTTGCCTGCTAAAATTGATTTTTTTAAAAAATATTTCTATAACTTTCTTTCTTGCCAAATAATCCACGGAGGTTTATGTATATTGTAAAACTGCATAATGTTTATCTATTGGAAAACAGAAATCTAAAGAATGGAAACAAAGTATCATGTTTGAATGGAGTGGCTGACTAGCATTGAGAATACTCCTCTAAAGAAATCAGACAGCAAAATACAATTAAAAATAAATGGCAAATGTGGTTAAAATTTCATAAATCATTGAACTGAATGAACTAAATCACTGAATTTTGCTGATATAAGAACCCTTCTTTTACAGCATTCTAATGATTCTTTTCAATGTACCTTGACTACAGTAGCCTTGTGCTTTTCCAAAACCTGTAAGGTCTGAGCAGTTTTGGAGTCAATCACCAGAATGAGAGAATGGCATCCATATGCAATCAGTCCTTGCCAGCCCCTACATAAACAGTAATTTTAATATTAAATACACACAAAAAATCATTTTGCTGAATCTTCATAGAAATGTATGTTGCTGAAATGGCAGAATAGACAAATAAAAGAAATATACTTATTTGTTATTAAAACGATGAATCATGAATCATTTGTATGTACACTGACAGCTTATGCACCGGAGATAAATTTCTTGTGTATCCAATCACACTTGGCCAATAAAGAATATTGTATTGTATTGTATTTAGTTCTTGGATAACACTTAATGTGTTTCAATTACATCTTTTCTAGTTTCAGAAAACATCCTGCTAAATAACTGGAATAGTGTATAAGCTATAGTTCTTATTCATCAACATTCTTCTAGTAATAATATCTTATACCATTTGCTTCATGGCAATTGAATGAAATCTTTTCTTTCTCCACCATGTTACCGTTACCGTTACTGTCACCGTCACTATACTGTACTTTAACCAATGGTTACCATTTTTTCAAAATTTCATAACTGGTCTCATCAAACATAATGCCAACTATTTTAGAACCCCTAAACCAGTTCTTGTAATATCCTATCCAAAGTCTCCTTTCCTTTTCACTTTTAATTGCAGGACTTACAAACTTAAAGGTACTGTTATTCTTATAAAGGAATTTTTAAGCTATCTTAAATTCTTGTGCAGAATTTAAGCAGGCTTATACACGAAGCAAACTAAAAAAAATACTATAAATATACATATATGTATATATAAATAAAGCAGTACATTTGTGCATCAATATTAGGAATGAACCTATATGATAACAATGTAGTTGTTTTGAGTTGACATAGTTTCTAATTTTTCTTTTGTTTTTATCTCTTGTTGATATGCAGTTACCAAAATTTGGGTTGGGATAATATATATTAGAAATAAGTATGAAATAAATAAGTAAATACCATGCATTATCATTATCAAATATTATGCATTATCATTAACATTACACTAGTTTTCATCAAGAATTTCAAGCCTATCTCACAGGCTTCGTTATTAGACTGCTATATAAATATGACGCCAACCAAAAAGGAACTATATAATACTAAAAATAACAAAATTTTGCTGAAGGGCAATATCTCCTCCCCTAGATTTTGATCTAACTTTCAGCTGCCATTCCACATTTCTCTTGTTTTCATGCCAAAAATATAGGACGCTTTTTCTTTTTTTCCTACACATGGAAAACTTCTAACAGAACTAATGTACTGTGTCGCTGGTTTACCCCACTGTCTCTTCAGTGTGCTATGTTATTTAAGCATATGCCTCACTTCAAATAGGTTTATTAAGTCATTCATACCATAAAAAGTCACCCTCCGACAATAACTATAAAACTCAACCCAAAGATGTTTTTTTCAAGCGGTAACTGGACTTTCTGCTTTTTCTTTGAAGACGTTTCGCCTCTCATCCCAAGAAGCTTTTTTAGCTCTGACTGGATGGGGGGGAGGATTTATACTCCTTGCAGACAGTCAGAAACTCCAGTTGCCTTATTTGTTACATTAGCTCAGTGTTTTTCAACCTTTTTTGTGCAAAGGCACACTTTTTTCATGAAAAAATCACGAGGCACACCACCATTAGAAATGTTAAAAAAATTTAACTCTGTTCCTATATTGACTATATATAAAGTGTTTTTCCCACGGCACACCTTACACTATGTCACGGCACACTAGTGTGCCGCGGCACAGTGGTTGAAAAACACTGCATTAGCTGATACAGCAGAGAATACCTTGTCTTGTTCACTTATCAAATACTCATGAGTAACATGATAAATAGCATTTCCTAAATTAACTTCTTTTTCCAATTCTATCCAAGGCACAATTTGATCCTCCTGTTCAAAGCCAAATGCCTCGGTCAAGAAATCTGGAAGAGGTTGCAACAACTGTTTGCGTTGTTCAGCATTCTGCAAACCCTCAGAAGAGTCAAAAAGCACCTTTGGGACAACGATGACCTGGATGGAGAAGCTCCGTAGACATATTACTCATTAATTTGGTCACATTTATAACACCTTACGTCTTCCCTATACCAGGGTTTCTAAACCTTGGCGATTTTATCGATGACATACAACGATGACCTGGATGGAGAATCTCCGTAGACATATTACTCATTATTTTGGTCACATTTATAACACCTTACGTCTTCCCTATACCAGGGTTTCTCAACCTTGGCGATTTTAAGTCCTGTGGACTTCAACTCCCAGAATCCCCCAGCCAGCAGAGCTGGCTGGGGGAATTCTGGGAGTTGAAGTCCACGGGACTTAAAGTCGCCAAGGTTGAGAAACACTGCCCTATACAGTACTTCATGGACAATAATTTCTAAACGCAGGGAAGCACATCCCACTAAGTTTTATGGGACTTCTATGATGATAATGATAACAACTCCAAATCTGCCTCTTAACTCTCCAAAGCATCACCTTCTACCCAGTTTCGCTAACAGCTCGTCTGCATGCATACCCTAAAATTACTGTTTTCCCGTCCCCGACGTCTCCTATTTTTTCTCTACTTACCAGTCTGCGGCTCCTCTATTCTGAGGGTTAAGGGCCCCAGTGAGGGTCCGAGCCGAAAGTTTGATGTTTACCATGTAAGGCTGCATGGCCGAGAAGAAAACAAAAGGACGAGCGGATTAAAACGGCCAACGGGTGAAATCCAGGAAACGCACCTTCCTCGGTTGGGGCGCCGCTAATCCTTGTCCCTAATTGGTCCGACTTGCCCCGCTCGCTCCAGAACTTTGGTTCCGCCGGCGCTTACAAAAACGAAACCAAACGAAAAACGAAACCAGCGAGAGGCAGTCCGGGCTCCTGAATCCATTCTTTTGCGCATGCTCAGCGAAAGAGCTATTCCCATGTTTTGTAATTATTATTTTTTGTTTCTTGTTGATGAATTGTGCTTGTGCCGTCAAAGGATAAACTTTGCTTTCCGTTATTCAGGGAGGGGGGATACATGATTTGCCACACCTGTACCATTAAGATTGTTGTGGTTTCTGTATTGGGAAAATCCAGGCTGGCAAACAGGCTAAAATCATATCATGCACAAATTAGAATAAATCCCAATGAACATATTTCGAAATTAATTAGAACTGTCTTGTTAATTCTTCACCTGTGAGAAAAGCCGTGGATTTGCTAGCTATTTTACTAATCCAAACTAATAAAACAGAGATTGTCTTCAACAAGTATATATAAAAGGATATGTTTACTGGGTTTCAGCTTAATTTTTTTTGGTCCCAAAGGAGAAATATTACTTTTTCTGAAAGTCATTTCTTTCCCAAAAAGGAGTGTAGTTGTCACCAATTGAAAGTTCTGTTCTGGTGGAATGCTGCTTAATACAATAAGTGGTTATTTCTATGCTGTTCAATGTGTTTTATCTGTTGTGGTTTCATATTTATGTATGTATGTATACTATATAAATGTTTCAAGTAAGCAGTCATAAATTATACAGAACACAATTAGCATTTTCCATCATGAGATAAAGTACAGTAGATGGTGGTGATAGGGCACGACAATATATATTAAAAAGGATCATATTTGTTATTTGGACTCCCTGAATCACAAATCCATCCAATTTATATATTCCACTGATATGTATATTTAAGATTCTTTACATTTTAACCAGTGGTGGGTTTCAAAAAATTTTAGAACCTCTTCTGTAGGTGTTGCCTGCTTTCCAGGTCCACTGGTGGAACCTTTTCTAACCGGTTCAGTAGATTTGACAAACCGGTTCTACCGAATAGGTGCGAACTGGTAGGAACCCACCTCTGATTTTAACACATATTTTATAAAAGAAAGTATGAAATAATTATAAAATAAGTAAAATATTGCACATGAAGAAAAAAGAACGGACTCTTAAGAATTTCCATCTGACAGTAAAAAGAGAAAGATCTTCACATTAAGACTATTATGCAAATGGATGAAAATTTAAGCCCCTGAAATGATTGCTTGCTGAAACAAATGTTGACAAAAAAGCTTGTAAATTCCCACTGGCTTCTAATGCAGCTTGAGATACTGGAGATTCTCCCTGTTGCCAAAGCAAAGACAGATTTTTCAAAGCATGAAAAAAAATATTTGCTTGTGTGGACTAAATGCATATTTGTGTTTTTAAACAGAAAATGTGTGTTAAAATCTGTTCTTCCATAAGAAGGGTTCACAACTTGTAGTTTCAAAACCACACACAATTCATTTTCACAAACCTTACAATATCCTTGATTATGCCATCCAACCTTGAAGGTGTATTTTAATGTCATGAAAAATGTCATGGGGATAAGATTAATGGTATTTTTAATATTGAAATGACAGTTTTTATTAGTTGAAAATGTTTTTTAAGAATTTAATGTCATGAACATTTCTGCATAGTATCCTTAAAATGCACAATAAGTTCACAGTTGTGAGATGTAAGACCCAAATAGTTTAATCCTCACAATACAGAAACAAGTCTGGTTAAGAATTCAAAGCTTTTGTTAGCCCTCTCCCAGAAAAATGAAATATCCTAGGAAATATTGAAAAGGCAGAATATTCTCTGGATGTGAGGAGAAAGAGACATGTTTTGAAAGACAGAATAGTTGCCTGTAGCTTTCTGCCCATCCCCACTGTTAATGGGCCATTAACATGGCCGAGCTAGTCCACTTTACATAATAAAGACTTCACCAGCAGCTTTCCAGCTACAGCAAAGCATGATAATATTGGCCCTTTACTCAACTGGCCACATGGCATCTGAGAACTCATCCATACCTGGATTAAAAACACAGCCTAGAGAGTAGCCTAAGGTGACCAGATTTTCAGATTGGAAAAGAGGGACGCCCTTGACCGGGGGGGGGGGGGGGGGGGGGGCTTGATTAAAAAAAATTTTTTTGTCAAAAGGTCACCCCAGGACACTGAAACCAGCATAAATACGAATCTGTTGCCAAACAAAATTTTGATCACGTGACCATGAGGATGCTGCAACGGTCGCTAAGTGTGAAAATGGATCGCAACGGTCGCTAAGTGTGAAAAATGGTCATCAGTCACTTTTTTCAATGCCATTGTATCTTCCTGATTATTAAAAGTGCAAATTCACTCAGTGTCAATCATGACTCCTGAGTCCATTTCAAAGTATTGTGCATAGAAATTTTAAAAATGGCTTGTTTCAATTTATTTTGGATAGAATCTTTTTTTAAATAGTTTAAGACAATTTTAAAAAAGAATCAACACAGAATAACACTATTTTTAAAAATCATATGCACAATAAATAAAATATTATTTTAAAATACATTAAAAAAATAAAAGAAAAAACCCAGCTCACTTACCAGCAGGCAGGCAGAGTCAGCAGATCTTCGTAGGGATGGATGGAAGCACACAGGGAGCCTATATATACGCAACTGCAGTAACAATGACAATGATGAAGGATTGGATTGAGTTAAAGAATAAAAGAATTCTGATCTTAGAAGGCCATGACCTGCAGGCAGGCTGGCATAATTTCTTATGGAATGAATGATAAACATAAAACGCACAAATACTTTCAAAATCATTTAATTAGAACTTTACTGCAACAATGGCTCAAAATAAAAAAAATCCACTATGTGAAAACCCCAAATTGGCTATCACCAACAGAAAGAACGACACACCCAAATTTTACAGATTGGAACAAAATTCTAAGATACAGAGATCTAATTGACAGACAGGGAAATTTAAAAACAATTGAAGAATTGGCAGATCAGAATATGAAAGGTGACTGGCTAACCTACCTCCAAATTAAAACTAAATACAATAAAGACACTAAAATATATGGTATTGAAACAGAACCACACAAATTGAATAAAATTATTCAAAGTCTGGACAGAAAGATGATAGGGAAAATATACAAATTCCTCTTGAAGTATCAAATGGAAGAGGAAATTGGAAACTGTAAAAGAACCAATGATAAAATGGGCACAGAACTTTGGCTATAACATTGAACTAGACAAATGGGAAAAATTTTGGGGAATAAATTTAAGAATGACACTATCAATCCCATACAAGGAAAACCTTGTTCTTTCAATCCTTCCAATATTTTTTTCCTTCATTCCCTTGTCTGTTTCAATATTAAGTACATTTCTTCCTTTCTTCCTGTAATTTTTTCCATTTTCTTCCTTATATTCTTTTCCATTTCAACATTGTCTTCCTTTTTTCCTTCCTTCCTTCCTATACGTCTTTCCATTTTCTTCCTTATATTATCTTTTCTGTTTCAACAGTCTTTGTTTCTTCCTTCCTTCCTTCCTTCCTATACTTCTTCTTTCATTCATTATATTTTCTTTTCCATTTCAATATTAAGTGTAATTCTTTGTTCCTCCTTCCTTCTTTCAATCCTTCCAATACTTTTTCCTTCATTCTCTTTTCCTTCAATATTAAGTGCAATTCCTTCCTTCCTTCCTTCCTTCCTAAGTTATTTCCATTTTCTTCCTTATATAATATTTTCTGTTTCAACATAAACTGCCTTCCTTCCTTCCCTCCCTCCCATCCCTTTCTTTATGTTTTCTTCATGCTTTCTTTTCTTTTTCCTCTGCTCTTTTTAAATCCCCCCCCTTCTTCTCCTCCTCCTCTACATTTAGGTTGGATTAGTTTGTTTATTAGTTAAGTCAAACGTTTTAATAAAAGTTTCATCTTTTAAGATTCGTCCAACACATCCAATTGTAACCTTAACAGAATCCCATTGATTCACGAACGGACTCCACAGACAGCAGCGGGGAGCCCCAGAAGCCAGAGGACGTTCTCTGCTGGCGTCCGCCGCTGCCACGACATCTCTTCCTTCCACGGCGAATCCCATTGATTCACGAAGGGACTCCACGGAAGGAAGAGAGATCGGGACAGCAGCGGGAGGCCCAGAAGCGAGGGGACGTTCTCTGCTGGCGGCGCCGCTCCCCCGACCGCTCTTCCTTCCGCGGCGAATCCCATTGATTCACGAACAGACTCCACAGAAGGAAGAGAGATCGGGACAGCAGCGGGGAGGCCCAGAAGCGAGGGGACGTTCTCTGCTGGCGGCGCCGCTCCCCCAACCTCTCTTCCTTCCGCGGCGAATCCCATTGATTCACGAACGGACTCCACGGAAGGAAGAGAGATCGGGACAGCAGCGGGGAGGCCCAGAAGCGAGGGGACCTTCTCTGCTGGCGGCGCCGCTCCCCCGACCTCTCTTCCTTCCACGGCGAATCCCATTGATTCACGAACGGACTCCACGGAAGGAAGAGAGATCGGGACAGCAGCGGGGAGGCCCAGAAGCGAGGGGACGTTCTCTGCTGGCGTCCGCCGCTCCCCCGACATCTCTTCCTTCCGCGGCGAATCCCATTGATTCACGAACGGACTCCACGGAAGGAAGAGAGATCGGGACAGCAGCGGGGAGGCCCAGAAGCGAGGGGACATTCTCTGCTGGCGTCCGCCGCTCCCCCGACATCTCTTCCTTCCGCGGCGAATCCCATTGATTCACGAACGGACTCCACGGAAGGAAGAGAGATCGGGACAGCAGCGGGGAGGCCCAGAAGCGAGGGGACGTTCTCTGCTGGCGGCGCCGCTCCCCCGACATCTCTTCCTTCCGCGGCGAATTCCATTGATTCACGAATGGACTCCACAGAAGGAAGAGAGATCGGGACAGCAGCGGGGAGGCCCAGAAGCGAGGGGACGTTCTCTGCTGGCGTCCGCCGCTCCCCCGACATCTCTTCCTTCCGCGGCGAATCCCATTGATTCACGAACGGACTCCACGGAAGGAAGAGAGATCGGGACAGCAGCGGGGAGGCCCAGAAGTGAGGGGACGTTCTCTGCTGGCGTCCGCCGCTCCCCCGACATCTCTTCCTTCCGCGGCGAATCCCATTGATTCACGAACGGACTCCACGGAAGGAAGAGAGATCGGGACAGCAGCGGGGAGGCCCAGAAGCGAGGGGACGTTCTCTGCTGGCGTCCGCCGCTGCCACGACCTCTCTTCCTTCCGCGGTGAATCCCATTGATTCACGAACGGACTCCACGGAAGGAAGAGAGGTCTGGTCTGGGCAGCACGCACAGAGTGGGAAAGGCAGCACCAAAGCCTGGCCGCGAGCGAGGGAGCGCACGGCGAGCAGCGACGCCGGGCTGCTTCCTCCTCCGCCGCCGCCGGCGGCTGCTCCCTCCAGGGCAGGAGAGCTGGGAGCAGCCGCCCGAGAACTTCCACGTGGTTCCAGAGGTTTTGCCGCCCGTTCCAGCGCAGCACAGGGGCTGGCTGCGAACTCCGCAAGGGGGCTGTCTCCTTCCCCAGCCCAGCGCCTCCCGATTCCCACGGTACCAAATTAGACAATACAAAACATGATTTACTCACCACCAGTGAGTAAGCGCAGCTGCCCAAAACAAAGACGAAATAAAATGGAGACTCGCGCATGCGTCCTCAGCTAAGGAGTCCAGCCAATCAGTGAGCTGGTTGGCCAGCTCACTGATTGGCTGAAGTCCAGCCAATCAAATCAGTGAGCGGCAGGCTGGGCTGGCTTAAATTTGTAGGTGGTAGCATAGAACAGAACGATGAGCCAGCCCAGCAGCTGATGGGCGGGAGCTGCAAGCGCCAAAAAAAGCGTGCCTTTTAAAAAAGCGGGCGGGACGCGGGAAAATGCATCAAAAAGCGGGGGTGTCCCGCCAAAAGCGGGACGTCTGGTCACCTTAGAGTAGCCCCTACATAGCCCCATGGGAGTCTGACAACCAATCAGAATACATTTCTTACACAGGAACAGGAAACAGAGAGGTGGGACTGAACAGGTTATAAAAAGCCTAGCAAGCCCCTCCCTCAGCCCTTCTCTTCTTCTCCACCAACATTGAAGCATGTGATCACCTTTTCTGTTCAGGGCTCAAGCCATGTGGCCCTGTCCAACAATAAACCATCTTTCCAAGCAGCCTCCAGGTCTCCAGTGTCTTTTTCCCCACTTGGAGCCAAACCCAGAAGGACATTTCTTTCATCAGTTTATTTAAGAAAAACGAGAAAGCGATTGCAAACACGGCCTCCTAGAGCCTTCCCAAATGGATTGAGTACAAGGAGAGAAAAAAAACCATTTTCAAGCTACACAATTTATAGTCCCTAAACATTGCATGTCATTCTTAAGTCATTTCACACTATAAAGGGTCAGCATGACCCTTCCTGCAGAAACCCAGTTATCTTATCTGTGTCTCCTTGTTGTTTTGTCCTAGGTGGATGTTCCTATCTCACCAAATTGTGCCCTGCCTTGGGCAGATGTTTCTGTTTTTCAAAGGAAGTCAGTTTTAGGCAGGTCATCATGTTGTCAGAGTTCTATTTTACTAAGCACATTTGGTGTTTAATTTGCAACAGAAAGAACTCCATAGCTTATTAATACATTAACACTTTTATAAAAGAGTAACTTATCTATTGCCTTCACAGTTGAATTGTATTACCCTTACTCTGAACTGAGAACTTTTCACATATTTACCATTTTTCTGTGATTTGCATTGGAAGATTGAGTGATTATCAACAGTGGTCTGTCAGCTGCCATTATTAAAGCTTCTCAGCCTTTAGACATTGCCGTCATGTGATGTTTCATGATGTTTTTCACCTTCGTGGAGCTGGGGAGGGCATGGCTTAAATGTGACACATCCAGCATGCAGGCCACCAGTTTGATATTCCTGCTAGACTAAGAGCAAGTATAGTGTGAATGTAGCTGCCATTTTTAACTTTAAGTTTGATAGAAAAAATAAGCAAGAAACTTATTGTCAGTCTCCGCTTTGCTGCTGCTTCGGCTGCCATTGAAACGGGGAGGGGGGCATGGTATTTGGGAGGGGACTCATTGTTGTGCTGGAGGAAGATTCTAGAGTTTGAACTGTCCACCTTACTGCGCATGTGAAGGAGGAGTGTTTCCCGCCAAGGCCAACGGAACCAGCATTCCATCCTGGTGATGCCTTTCGAAGTTATCTCACACCTGACAATTGGGAGAATTATGATTGGACTGTCCACGGGATGCCAAGGGGAGGGGAATGAATTATACAATATATTATTTGCTTTCACGCCTAAATAATCAGACTTCGCTTAGCTTCGCTTCTATTCATTTATAATTAGTAAAAGTACACTTGATTTCTATCAATGGAGTCCTGTGGTTTTCTTTCCTGATTTTTGAATGAAGAAGGGCTGACAATTATATCTAAACTCTAGAAACAAAATTCTGTTTAGTTTCTGCCAGCTTTTTTTTAATAACTTAGCAAAGTTTGTATGATTTGAAAGCCAGTTCAACATTAACATTAGGTCATATGTTCCTAATAGAAAAGGCCTGGTTTGACCTTTGAATGAAGATTATGAAAATATCAGACATATGAAAAGCATAGCAGCTTTATGGAAGATTTAGAAGAAATCTCATGCTTCTGTGTGATTCTTGGCAATCTTTGGCCAATGCTATGAATAATTAGTAGAGAGCCGAGTCTGCTCTTCTGTGTATGGTCTTGTTCAATAAGCTGTTTACAAAGATGAGTGGTCTGTTAGTTGGACTTCAACAAAATTGTGTAAAACAAGGTGACAGCTATTTTGTAAAATTTAGTCATTTGGGGATTATACTACACTGCTGTAATTTGCAGATTTAATCCTTTAGATGGAAAGAAAGAAACACATTTTCAAAGTGCTGCTTTGGAAAAAAAATATAGGATTATTCTGTTTCCTAGACAACATGTTATTGTCTAGAGATACACCAGCCCTTTGTGTTGACTTTGTTATATAAGCTTCTGAGAAGTATTATACACTGCTATGGACATAGATATTGTTTTGTGCAAGGTGTCTTTCCACTTTTAACACAGGTATGCAGCCATAGCAATGAAAGGCAATTCAAAAAGAAAGTAATACATTTAAAATTGCACGTATTCATTTCTGGAAAATGTTTGGTAATTTCTAACAATAATTATATATTCACTAAATTCTTGAATCATTTTTAATGTTACATTTAAAAAAATCAAAACGGTCAGCTTGTATAAATTGAGCTACTTATCATTGAGCCACCCTGACAATATATTAAGGTGAGTTATGTGCAAAGAAATTAGTTGGTAATTTTTTCTTTCCTTGCAAACAATTTATAACCTTATGGTGCCACCTTCCAATTTGTCTATTTTCTTTATGTTTCAGAAATCAATCACATGTTTGGAATCCCATTAACAGAATAAAAACTGACCTTCAATTGTGGTAGGGTTTTGTTGGAACATAAGAAGTGATTTATAATATTGCTAATAGCATGCCATCTAGTAATAGCAGCCTTTAAGATGAGAATGACTACAAAACTGTTCACAGGAGTGAAAAAAAATGAAATAATTTGTAGTCGTTTCTTGTAGATGGCTTACAGCCATTTTTATTGCTAGTAAAAAAAGTATTTCCAGCACAATTTCCAGCACTATTTCCAGCACAATTTCCAGTATAATGCAAGAGCCAGCTTAAAGTAGGCCAGCTAAAAAAGTGCTTCTTTACTTCCAATCTTATTCTCTCCTTGTAATAACCAGGCACAAATGGGTATTCTATTCCAAAAAGCCAATGTTTTCATAAGCAACCCACATAAGGCCTGAGGATGGCATCACAAAATGGCCTTTCATTACACAAGAAGGTTCCTTCTGAAGAGAACAGGCAGCCCGGAAGCCTAGGATGACTGATCATGAATGGCAGCTATCAGTAATTGTAGAAAAGGAAGTATGCCTGCAACAGCATACAATAGCTAATTAGGATGGATGAATTGCCTACAATAAAAGTAGCACTGCAAACAGATTGCATACTTGCCAAAATTGGGAAAAAAATATTTTGACATGGATGAATAAAGATGAGTTGATTGATGATGATTGATTTGATTGATTTGATTTGATTTATTACATTATATGCCACCCTTTTCCCCAAAGGGGACTCAGGGCGACTCCACAATCCAAATCAAGGGAAGGGGTACAAATAAAGAATAAACAGACGAACAAAACAATACACAATTTAAAAAGCACCACAACAACCATACCATTCGAGGGAGGGGACAAAGGCTCTTTAGCCCAGGCTGTCGGAATAGCCAGGTTTTAAGTGCTTTGTGGAAGGCCCTGGAGGGTGGTGAGGGTTCGAATCTCCACGGGGAGTTCGTTCCAGAGGGTCGGAGCAGCCACAGAGAAGGCTCTCCTCCGGGTGGTCGCCAGCCGGCATTGGCCGGCGGATGGAATTCGGAGGAGGCCTAATCTGTGGGATCTAATCGGTCTATTGGAGGTAATTGGCAGCAGGCGGTCTCTCAAGATTGATTGATTGATTGATTGATTGATAAACTATACATGGTTGCCCAATTCACTCATGGTGATTCTGGGTGGCTTACAGAAATAAAAACCTAATACAAAACTGAATAAATATCTGCCCCTCCCGCAACAGTCAAACCAGTTACTTGATCTTTGTAGAGATTTTCAGTCATCCAGGTCATGGTTGTCCCAAAGTTGCTTTTTGCAAACCGCAGGAACCAGGACACTACTTAGGTGATCTGAGGACACAGATAAACTTCCAAGTGCTTCAACAACCCTCTAAAAGGATGCAATATTACCAGCTATCTGCAAGGAATATAAATCCTTCCATTCTCCACTAGGCTATTAAAGCTGAAGAAGCTTCTTGGATGAGAAGCAAAACGTCCTTCAAAAGAAAAACAAGAAAACCCAGTTGCCTCCTAAAAAAGCGCTTGGGACAGTCACTTGATGCGC